>NC_133326.1:658128769-658373769 GCF_042186555.1 Aquarana catesbeiana
TTAATCAATACCAATATGCTGTAGTCAGCTCTAATACTGTAATTAAATGTATCCCCCTCCCCCATATTTATAATTTTTTCCATTTCAAAATAAAAAAAAAATAAAAATCACAACAAATCATATACCACGGTAAAAAAGAAAGACTTTTTTTTCCCCCCATTTGCAAATAACATTTTCAGGCTGTCCTGGGATCATTATTTTTTAGTGTCATTCTAGACAGGACAAAATCAAATAAAAAAAAAAAAAAAAAAAAAAAAAAAATTTACAGTAAAAAATTTTTTTCCCCAAAACACTGCTCAAAATAGAAAACAATGGATTTTTATTTCACTTTACAGATTTTGTCTATAGAATGCAAAGAAAAATGTTTTGCAAGACCATATTGTCAGAAGAAAACCTAGTGTATAAACCCCAACACCCTCAAAAAACAAAAAAAAAAAAAAAAAAACAAATACACACACATACACTAAACATTACTTTATCATCTTAAGTAATGGAGGTACTGTAAACTATCCCATTTAACACCTTTTAAAACTGCCAGAGACAGTAATTTTATGGAGACTAGAAAGCAGTAAATGTGGCTTTCACCAAAGATTAACTGCAGGTGACTTTTCTCAGTGAATGTATTTTAAATGTACAGTGATCTGATTCACCCTCAGTGAATGTAACAATTACTATTGTATAAAAAATGCCCCTTAACAAAAGACTATATTTCCACACTTATTCCGAATACTAAACAGAGATGCTTCATGCAAGTATAAAATGTGTTTTGCTAAAGGTATGATCAGACTACATCGGTTCTTAATGGTAGATCACAAAAATATATTATTATAATATGGAGTGTGAAACATTTTTTTTTTTTAAATTTGTATCATTCATGACTTTAAACATAGCCTAGAGGAGGGTGACATCACGACCCTTCTGTCTCGGATCTGGGAATTACAAACATGGCAAATCTCATAAAAACATACTGGATTGACTTCCAAGATTTGGGTCATTCAGCATTTCCAAGGATCTCGCTGTAAGACTTGTGATGCAATCCTGTCCAGTGCAGAAGCCAGAGGTAAGGCAAGTACAGTTTTCTCCCCATGGCTGTGTTATACTACAGCCATCATATGATGGGAGGGAGGCCTGATCTAATGTGCTGACCTGGCTTTCTTGTTCAAAATATTCGAATGGCTTCTCAGCTGTGTGGATCGTCTGATGCTTAAGAAGATCTCTCTGGTCTGTAAAGCATTTGTCACATGTAGAACATTTAAATGGCTTCTTCACTGTGTGAATTCTCTGATGTCTAATGAGATTTGACTTTTCTATAAAGCCCCGGTCACATTCTGAACATTTAAATGGCTCCTCTCCTCTGTGAGTCTTCTTATGGGTTGCAAGATACATTTTTCTAGTGAAGGAAAGGCCACATTGCAGACATTTATATGGCTCCTCTCCTGTGTGAATCCTCTGGTGTACAGTAAGATTGTGCCTTTGCGCGAAGTACAGACCACATTCTGAGCATCCAAATGGCCTCTCTCCTGTGTGAATCCTCTGGTGTTTAGTAAAATCTCCCTTGTGAGTGAAGCACTTGCCACAGGTGGAACATCTAAAGGTCTTTTCTCCTGTGTGAATCCTCTGGTGTTCAGTAAGTGCTGCCTTTTTTGTAAAGCTCTTGCCACATTCTGAACATGTAAATGGCTTCTCTCCAGTGTGAATCCTCTGGTGTAGAATAAGAGCTGTCTTTCGTGTAAAGCAGTTGTCACATTCTAAACATTTAAATGGCTTCCCCCCTGTGTGTCTCCTCTGGTGTTTAATAAGTAATGAATTTTTTGCAAAACACTTGTCACATGCTGAACATTTAAATGGCTTCTCTTCTGTTTGCAACCTCTGGTGTTCAGGAACACGTCGATTTTTGAGGCATGCTTCCAATTCAAACCATGAACGCGCTTTCTCTGTAGTATGAATCTGCAGAACTGTCTGATTTGAGTTAAAATTAAAAACATCCTCATGTTGAGAGCACATATCTCCTTTGTGGGTCACCACGTGCTGCTGAGTAATGCACTTTTAGGACCTCCTGGTAAAGAAAAGAAAATACATAGTTTAAGCATGATAAACAAGTCTGACCCAAATCTTGGCTGTTCAGGAGTTTGGCAGTACCACCACTATGTATAATAGCAATATTACTACCATTATTGTACATTACAGCTTCACACCATAATTGTTATGGATGCTGGTGGGTGCAGGCACCACTGAGTCTTTAACAACCAGTCATGTCACAAGCCCTACTCACATTGTTGGGGATAGTATAACCACTTCAGCCCAGAAGGATTTACCCCTTAATGACCAGGCCATTTTTTTTGCAATACGGCACTGCCTTAATTTAACTGACAATCGCGGTCGTGCGACGCTGTAACCAAATAAAATCGATGTCTTTTTCCCACAAATAGAGCTTTATTTTGGTGGTATTTGATCACCCCTGTGGTTTTTATTTGTTGCTCTATAAAACAAAAAAAGACCGACAACTTAAAAAAAAAAAAAAAAAAAAACACAACACACACTATATTTTTTACTTTCAGCTATAATACATATAGAAAAAAAATAAAAATAAAAAAAGTAAAAAACCCAAAATGTCTTCATCAATTTAGGCCAATATGTATTCTTCTACATTTTAGAAAAAAAAAAAAAAAAATGAATTAATAAAAATGCCATAAAACTACCCCCTATTTTGTAGACGCTATAACTTTTGCACAAACCAAACGCTTATTGCGATTTTTTTTAACCAAAAATATGTAGAAGAATACGTATCGGCCGAAAAGTAAAAAATAATGCGTTTTTTTCAAAATTGTCGGTTTTTTTGTTTATAGCGCAAAAAAAAAACAAAAAAAAAAAAACAAAAAAAAAAAACAAAACAAAAAAAAAAAAACAAAAAACGTAAAAGTAGGAGGATTGGTTTCATTTCTGTGTATCGTCTGAGGCTGTTCACTTCACTTGGTATATAAGAAGGTTTACATCCACTTGTGAGGTCAATTTACTAAAGGCAGATATACTGTGCACTACAAGTGCACTTGGAAGTCCAGTTGCTCTAGGTCTGAAGGGAAGCTCTGAAATAAGGGGAAGCGCTGTTGATTTTTATCATCCAATCACGTGCAAACAAAGATGCGTTTTTTTTTTTTGTTTTTTTTCCTTGCACGTTTCCCCCTTCGATCTAGAGCAACTGCACTTGCAGTGCACAGACTATTTGCCTTGAGTAAATCAGCCCTCTATGCTCACACTCAGGGGCAGAAACAAGAGCCATTGGCTCCTGCTGCTGTATATCACATCCTGTGAGCAGAGAGTGGGGACAGGGCTGAGCAACACTGTTTGTCAATAGACGCACACAGTCATGCCCAGGATCGAGCCTGAAGGTGTGGCCCCCATAGCAAATTACTTGGTATTGGGGGAACATAAAGAGGAGGAGCCAAGATCCCTGGCTGGGGACCCCAGAGGAGGAGGAGGTTCAGGGCTGTAACACAACGGCCACTTGATCTTTTTCTGCTTTAACACTGTTAGTGATGGGGGATTTACTTGCCCTAAATTCGATAACTTTGATTCCTGAGCTTAAACTCTTATGCCCCCTACACACGATCAGACTTTCCGACAACAAAACCATGGATTTTTGTTTGAAGGTTGTTGGCTCCAACTTGTCTTGCATACACACGGTCACACAAATGCTGGCCAACAATTACGAATTTAGTGACGTACGTGATAGCTCCATTACGAACGCTAGTTTTACAAGACCGAGCACTTCCGGCTTGTACTTGATTCCGAACATGCATGGACTTTTGTGCGACAGACTTGTGTACACACGATCGGAAAGTCCGACAACAAAGTTTTGTTGGTGGAAAATTTGAGAACCTGCTCGCGAACATTTGTCGGCAGAAAGTCCACCAACAAATCTTCGCTGGAGCATACACATGGTCGGACTTTCTGCCAACAAGCTCACATCCAACATTTCCTGTCTGAAAGCCCGATCATGTGTACAGGGCATTACAGTTATCCCCAAACATGCAACACTAACCTGACCCAAGTTAAAACCTATATACCTTCTTTACATTTTTTGACGGTGAAGGTATTGGTCCACTCTGCCCTGAGATTGCTGTCCAAACCTCTTATGCCGCGTACACACGGTCGGACTTTCCGGCAGGAAAAGTCAGACGAAATCTTTTCAGCGGACATTTCAATCGTGTGTGGGCCTCATCTGACTTTTTTTTTTTTTTTTTTTTTTTAAATTCTATATTTTATTTTTTCAAAAAGTATAACTTAGCACATTGTGATTCAGTTTTTAGTAGACACATATGACTTATTATCAAACAAAGAAACACAGAAAAAGAAAGAAAAAAAAGAAAAAAAAAAAAAAAAAAAAAAAAAAAAAACCCAAATACAAAAATTTCCCTATGGCATTATTTAGGTTCTCTTGCTCCCCCCCCCCCTCATAATGACCCATCCTGCTTTCCGAGCGCTTATCCATACTCCCTGGTGCAGACCAGAAGAGACCATGAATTCCATTTTTTATTAAATTTCTCCACCTTACCCTGTGTAATCGCAATGCCTTTTTCCATGGCGTATATATCTGCTACTTTTTTTAACCATAATGAGATCCAGGGGGGTGATTCTTGCTTCCAAACGGCCGGGATACAGGCCTTTGCCGCATTCAAAAGATGGGCCACAAGAGAATTCCGATATGTACACTTTGAGAGATCCGAAAGATGAAGAAGATATCTTGCTGGGTCGGACCCCGGGTCATACTCTGTTAATTGTCTTACAGTTTCTCGTACTTTAGACCAGAAATCTACTAACTTTCGACATGACCAAAAGATGTGGAGCATATTACGCTCTGATTCTCCACATCGCCAGCATTTATTTGTCCGCTCTGGATACATTTTTGTAGTAATGATGGAACTTTATACCACCTTGTAAGAATTTTGTAGCAGAACTCTTGGTATTTGCTGACAGTTGAGGAGTAATGAGCAAAGTGTAAAATATAGCTCCTTTGCTCTTTGGAGAGTGTAATGTCCAGATCTCTTTCCCATTTCGAAAGAAATCTTGGGATAAAGTCTTCAGGGGGGATCTGTTAATATTTTATATACCTCTGATACTCCATGTGCAGAAGGCTCTTCCAAAAGGCATACATTTTCTAATGGTGTATTTAAGCGGTCTGATCTTTCCCCCCTATTAAGGGAGGTTAGGAAATGTGTAAGCTGTTGCATCCGCCATGGATCCAGCGGCGGACAGAACAGCGATTGCATTTCCGACCTTGTCTTCAACCTTGATGCTTCAAGAAAATCCCCTAATCGAAATCTGCCATGGCGCATAATTTGCTTAAAAACGGCTGTCTGTGTAGCCAGAGGGAAATAGTGGTTTTTCCAACACAGGATGGAGCCGAGTGATTTCCCCGTCAAATCTTGAGAAAAAGTGGCTCTGTTGGATTACTTTTAAAGTTGCCCCTATCAAGGGGTGATGTCTAAAAATGTTCCAAGAGTTTTAAGTTGTAGCCATGGCAGACATCGAAGAGGAATCTCTGTACATGATTGTTCAATCGCTATCCAGGTTTTGTGTCCCTCGTCTCTGCACAAAGCAAGTACCCTAGCAAGGTGTACTGCTTTGTAGTATCTTATCGGGTCGGGAAAAGCCATACCTCCTCTAGACTTTGGCATAGCCAGTAAATTGAAAGATAGACGCGGATGCTTTTTTGCCCAAATAAATTGTAATAAAAATACTACGTATCGATTTCAGAAAGGACTCTGGAATAGCTATTGGTAGAGTCTGAAGGAGGTATAGTAACCTTGGAGGAATATTCATTTTAAGAATGGCATTCCTACCCATCCATGTATAGGGACCTTTATTCCATCTTTCCAAATCAGATGAAAATTCCCATATTAATGGTGGAAAATTTGCTTGGAAGACTTTGTCTATTGAGGAAGTCAATTTGACTCCTAGATATGTCAGAGATGAAGCTACCCAGGGGAAGGAAAACGATGATTGAAGAGCCTGTGCTCGTGCTGTTGGCAACGTAATGTTTAATATCTCTGATTTTTGAGTATTAAATTTTAAAATTAGAGATTAAGCTATAGCGATCAAACTCATTTACAAGGTTTGGTAACGTGGTTTCTGGTGAGGTGATGAAAAATAATATGTCGTCTGCATACGCCGCAGTTTTGTGCTCAGTTTTGTCGATTGAGCAACCCTGTATATCGATATTTTGTCGAACATGTCGCAGAAATGGTTCGAGGGTTAATATGAATATCATTGGGGACAAAGGGCATCCCTGTCTAGTACCGTTGCTCATGTTAAAGTATGAGGAGGTTACCTCATTAATTCTTACCGCCGCAGATGGAACAGAGTATATAGCCTCTATCCATTTACCAAATGCTTTCCCAACTCCAATATGGGTAAACGTCTCCTTCAGAAATGTCCAATCCACCCTGTCAAAGGCTTTCTCAGCGTCAGACAATAGTAGACATAGTGGTATTTTACGAGAATGAGCCAGATGAATAATATCTAAAGCCCTAGTGGTATTATCTTTAGCCTCTTTGGTAGGCATAAAGCCTACCTGATCAGGGTGGATGACAGTCTGAAGGAGAGGTTGTAATCTTGTAGCTAATATCCTTGTGAAAATTTTCAAATCGACATTCAATAATGAGATCGGTCTATAGTTCTTACATTGGGTGAGGTCCTTGCCCTCCTTAGGAATGACTGCAATATGTGCCCTAAGAGTGTCAGTCGGTAATGGGTCGATCTTCTAGGAGGGAATTAAATGCTTTTGTAAATCTTGGACCTAAAATAGGAGCAAATACCTTGTAATAGACTACTGTATACCCATCTGGGCCAGGAGCTTTATGTGGCTTTAACGTACTGATTGCGTTCATATATTCGTCAATTGATATCGGCGCATTTAGTGCCTCTGAGTCGTCGGAGATTGATGGTAAACCTGAGGAGGCAAGGTACTCTCAAATTATTTGTTGCTTTTGTGCCATTTGGTCTGATGGGGTATTTGTCTGTAAGTTATATAATGACTGGTAATATTTTTGAAAAACCTCTGCAATTTTATTAGATTGGAAGAAACGGTTCCCTCCGTCAGAGTCTATATGTGGGACATAGTTTCTACGTGAGTTTTCCCTAAGTGAATGTGCAAGGAGTTTGCCTGATTTGTTCCCTTGTTCGTAGTGTACATTTCTAGCTCTCGCTGTCTGTATGCTGTCCTCCTGTTTCATCAAAGAAGATAGTTTTTCCCGCTGTATCCTGAGATCTACTGCTACGGTTTGTGAAAGTGATTTTTTATGTTTAGTCTCCAACTCTGCTACCAATTTTAATTGATCCTGAAACACTGTTTTTTTTACTTATTTCCGTTGCCTTTTTAATCAATATACCTCGCATAACGCATTTATGTGTTTCCCATAGAATGAGTGGGGAGATTTTTTCTGAGTCGTTTTCATTAAAGATTCTAGTCAGTTCGCTAGAAAGCTCGTTCCGAAGTTGGCCTTCCTGTAGTAGCGATTCATTAAGTTTCCATGTCCATGGTCTGTTAGCCGGCTTAGACAGCTGAAGATCTAAAGACACCGGAGCATGATCTGATACCGTTAATGTCCCGATGGTCAAGTTGACCACCGCTGGTAGTAAAGATTGAGATATTAACACATAATCGATTCTAGAGTAACTATTGTGTGGCGCCGAATAGAAAGTGTAGTCACGTTCAGCTGGATGCTGGA
Organism: Aquarana catesbeiana; assembly: GCF_042186555.1. Lineage (NCBI taxonomy): Eukaryota > Metazoa > Chordata > Amphibia > Anura > Ranidae > Aquarana > Aquarana catesbeiana. Next base: position 658,136,497 of record NC_133326.1, read on the forward strand.
CTCTCCAAACATCTACAAGTCGCATAGATTGTATAGCTTTTTTTATTCGTCTAAGATATTGATAAGATAGGATGTGTAGCGGATTTAGAAACGTCCAGTAAAGGATCAAGGGCTACATTCAAATCTCCACCCAGTATCAGTCCACCCTCCATAAAAACCTGTAGATTATTAAGAATTCCATTAAGACAACTCAACTGTGCCTGGTTCGGTAAATAGATGGACACCAAAGTAACTCGACGGCCAACTAAGTCGCCTTTAAGAAAAAGGTAGCCTCCTTCCGGATCACTCATCTGGTTGGCGTAGGACCATGGAACCATCCCAGAAAGCAAGATACTCGCCCCCTCGTCTTAGAGTCTGGAGCTGTACTGTGGAAAACATATGGATAGCTTTCATCTTTAAATTTTGGTGTCTTCCCGGATTGGAAATGTGTCTCTTGTATGAATACCACCTGAGCGTGCATGCGCCAGAGTTCACGTAGGACCACTGTGCGCTTCTCCGGTATATTCAATCCATTGACATTCAGGGAGAGGCAGCGCACACTGGTCATAGCGAAGCCCAATACGGGAAAGAAGAGAGAACGAGAGAAAAAAAAAAAAAACACACACACACCAAAAACACATAATTGAATACACAACAAACTACTAATAGGGCTCTAATTGAGCCTGCGCGCCCCTGCGATCTCCTCCTAGAATAGTCCGGGAGGCAAAAAAAAAAATTCCTATGTAGAGGAGCTGGAGAGCGACACCAATAGTGGGGATCATTCGGATCACATTAACATATATAGCACGTGTGATTCTTTATCCTAATATCCACAGCTTAGGTTTCATATCAAATCACGCATTCCATGCCCGCCTTAGGAGGGAAAAAAAAAAAAAAACCCACACACCCCCACACAGCTCCTGTATATTTATGACTTCTACTCCATTTACATTATCTGTTATTACCCATGCCTACCCCATCCCCCCTCCCCCCCCCAGACATCTCCCACCCCCAGTATTCTTATTTCTGTAAAGTAACTTTCCACAGTGCCTGCTCTTCATAGTACAGCACTTAAATAGTATCAAGCGGCCCCCGCTGCCTCCACCTCCCACCTACATGGGGGGAGACGGAGGAAGGGGATGTGAGGGAGGGAGATTCTAACACCCAGTTCTATTCCGGTCTAACACCTCTAAGGCTCTGTTCACACTAATGCGTTTGATGCATTTTGCAGAAATGCATGGGAAATTTTTAACATGGGTTCCTATGGAACATGTTCACATCAATGCTTCTTTGTACCTCTGCGCTTTTGGGAAAGATCTGGGACTTTTTTTCCATGCAAAATGCAGCATTTTGCATGCAATTCAATAGACAAGCGTCAAAAACACAAGTACAGCGTCTTCACAGCACCCCCGTGGTGCCCCCGCGCCTTTCCCTTTCTTCCTTTTACATGGTATACAGTATAATTGAAAACTGTAAAAAAAAAAAAAAAAAGACGCAAAAACGCTGCTCAAAAATGCGACAAGCACCACAAAAAACACTGCAGAAACGCTCAAAAACAAAAAGCATTATTTAGAAGTCTTTCCTATTTGTAGAGAATAGAATATCTGATAAATTAAGTTCAATCATGCTATATCAAGCCAGTTTCAGTGTCAGTCCAGTCATGAAGCAGAATAGGTGTCATAGACAGCCTAGCGAACATATCTGGCAATTGGGTGTGTGCACGTAGTACAAAAAAAATTGTTGGCCTTTCTGTATATGCAGGGAAAAGGGGAAACCACATCTTTATGTAGCACCTTCTTCACGTAATTTGTCTAATAGGGGCTTCATGCTCCGGCGCATCTGTAAAGTATATTTTGAAAGGTCCGGCTGAATCTGTATAGTTGCTCCATTAAGATCAATAGTACCCAATGACCATGCCTTCCGGATAATTTCTTCAATAGTATAGAAATGTACTCTGCATAGGGTGTCCCTCGGTCTACCATCTGACAAAGGAGCATTGCCTTGTATCCAATGAACTCTGTCTAGTTCAATATCCGCTGTCGAATCCCTCCCCAGGATTTTATTTAATATGACCGTAACAGTGGGGCGCAGCTCTTTAGCGGACGTGGTCTCAGGGATACCCCGAATTTTTAAGTTATTCCTCCTGCTCCTATTTTCTAAATTGTCCTGTTGAAGTCGCACATTGTGTAGATACTGCGACTGTGCCGCTAACTTAGCCTCCAGAGTCGCTATTTTTTGTTCTGCTGCAGTCTGGTTTTGTGCAATGGTGTCTACCTTGAATGTCAGGCTATGCAATGACTCTTTGACCTCCTTGAACTCTTCTCTAAGTACTTGCTGTAGAGTAGCGGTCATTCGGTCCATATCTGCCTTAGTAGATAGTGTAGAAAAAAAAAAAAAAGGAATTTGTATCCGAATCGGCCGACAGATGGCAAAACCGGAATGGCAGATCCAGTTGTACCAGTTGTGCCAATTATACCAGATATTTCTTTAGAGCAGGGATATGCAATTAGCGGACCTCCAGCTGTTGCAAAACTACAAGTCCCATCATGCCTCTGCCTCTTGGTGTCATACTTGTGGCTGTCAGAGTCTTGCTATGCCTCATGGAACTTGTAGTTCTGCAACAGCTGGAGGTCCGCTAATTGCATATCCCTGCTTTAGAGGGTGTTGGTGCATACTGACGTATATGCTGGTGTGTAAGCTGATGTGTGTGCTGGTTAACCTGACCCAAAAGGCCATCAGCTGTTTGCCCCATCTGCATGTTAATAATTATACTGGTACTTGTAGTATTATTAGTGCTATTAACCCCCTTTTTGGCTCTTGTGTCCGGTTTGTTTACTGGTGTGTGTTTTCCTTTAGCTTCCTGTATGGGAACCCCAATCGGCCCTTCAGTAAACTCCCCAGCAAGCTCACCTGTCTGGAATTCCAGTGCTTGATGATTGACGGTCTGTGTGAAAACCTGTGGATCGCCTTCTGATATCCCCACGTTCACAGTTAGAGACTGTAGGTCTCGAGTGTCCACGCTTGGTGATCCGGATAGCACAGGTACCCGCTCGGCTTTATTCGGCGGGTCTCGGCTCACAACAGGACTCAGCTCCTGATTACACTCGGAGGGCTTTGAGGGCAGCAGCTCAGGTGACGCCGGCACCACAGGTATCGCGGGACTCTGAAACACAGAGCCTGCCTGTGATCGCAAGGGATAGTAACTGGTAAGTAGGGCGCTACGTGTAACAGGTCCGGTACCAAGCTCTTTCCTGGCTGCACGGGGGCCTCTGGGCATCTCCTTGCGTCTCCCTCTGTCCTTCTGGTCCCAGTGGGAAAAGGCAGGTAGCCCGTTCCAGAGAGATGAGAGCTGAGATAGAGAGTAAACGGGCAGTACACTGTAGCGCACGATAGTCCTGGGATCGACAGAAAAAAGCAATAGACAGTCCAATAGTTCAATAGACAGTCCTCACGGCACTACAGCAGCACTACAGCAAACAGGCGATGCCCGAATTCTGAAATCTGAAATCATCAGCCATCTCAGCAGCCACGGAAACCACATCCCTAGTAAATAGGACACAAATAACGGCAGACATCAGGGGAGGCACACATTCACTCTGAGACGGGCAAGAATTTTGAGTGTCAGCATCAGACAGCAAGCATCAGGAGTCAGGAATTAGTTAGAGATTTAGGCTCGATTCACACCTATGCATGTTGCTTTTGAGCGTTTTTGGAGGTTTTTTTTTCATGCTTGCCACGTTTTTGAGCAGCGTTTTTGCCGCGATTTGCGTTTTTTTTTTACAGTTTTTTTCTACAGTCTAAAAAAAAAATTTGGCAAAAACGCTGCAAAAACGCTGCACTTGCGTTTTTGATGCTTGTCCATTGAAATCCATTACATGCAAAACGCTGCTTTTTGCATGAAAAAAAGTCCGACCCTTTCCAAAAATGCAGAGAAACAAAAAGGCATTGATGTGAACATGTTCCATAGGAACCCATGTTAAAAAATTCCCGTGCATTTCTGCAAAATGCAAAATGCATCAAAAAACGCGCTAGTGTGAATGGAGCCTAACACCAGCCGCCAGGCATCAGGCATTGATTGATCCGAGAGAAGCCTCCAACTAGTGCCTCTCCAGCTCCCTCTCACTCACACTCTCACCCTGTAGAACGTACAGGCATCGGACTTTATTTTTTTTTTATTTTTTGAAAATTCTGACGGACCTAGAAATAGAATATGTTTCAAATCTTTCCAACGGAATCAGTTCCTATCGGGAAAACCGCTCGTCTGTATGCTGTTCCGACGGACCAAAAACTATGCATGCTCTGAAGCAAGTACGAGACGGAAGCTATTGGCTACTGGCTATTGAACTTCCTTTTTCTAGTCCCGCCATACGTGTTGTACGTCACCGCGTTCTAGACGGTCGGACTTTTGTGTGATCGTGTGTATGCAAGACAGTTTCAGCGGAACTCCATCAGAAATACATTTTTTTTTAACCAATTCAGCCCCGGAAGATTTTACCCCCTTCCTGACCAGAGCACTTTTTGCGATTCGCCATTGCGTCACTTTAACTGACAATTGTGCGGTCGTGCGACGTTGCACCCAAACAAAATTGACGCCCTTTTCTTCCCCCACAAACAGAGCTTTCTTTTGGTGGCATTTGATCACCTCTGCAGTTTTGTTTTTTTGCGCTATAAACAAAAACAAACATTTTTTTTTACTTTTTGCTATAATAAATATCCCCCAAAAATATATAAAAAACAAAATTTTTTCCTCAGTTTAGGCTGATATGTATTCTTCTACATTTTTTTTTTTTTTTTACCAAAAATATCGCAATAAGCATATATTGATTGGTTTGCGCAAAAAGTTATAGCATCTACAAAATAGGGGATAGTTTTATGGCATTTTTATTATTCATTTTTTTTTTTATTAGAAATGGCAGCAATCTGCGATTTTTATCGGGACTGTGACATGGCGGACACATCGGACACTTTTGACACTATTTTGGGACCATTGTTATTTATACAGCGATCAGTGCTATAAAAAAGCACTTATTACTGTGTAAATGACACTGGCGGGGAAGGGGTTAAACACTAGGGGGCGATCAAGGGGTTAAGTGTGTTCTAGGGAGTGATTCTAACTGTGGGGGGGATGGGCTTCCACTCACATGACAGCAATCACTGCTCCCGATGACAGGGATCAGCGATCTCTGTCATGTCACAAGGCAGAACGGGGAAATGCCTTGTTTACATAGTTACTTCCCTGTTCTGTGGCTCCGTGACACGATCGCCGGGAGACCGGCGGACAAAGTCTGTAGGATCCGCGGGATCCCGCTGTACGTGGCGGGCATACGCCCGCTAGTCCCGACAATTAAAGGGGACGTACAGATACGCCCATTTGCCCACCGCTGCCATTGTGCCGACGTATATCGGCGTGCAGCGGTCGGCAAGTGGTTAAACATGTTCCCTTTTTTAATCAAATTTATTGCTATCAAATGGGATGAACATCATCCCTTCAGATCACATGGGCTGTCACAGATCTCTATTAGACCTCATATTTCTCCTCTACCCTTCAAAGCATTTGATTAAACTGAGGTCAGTTTGATCAGTTTCTGTAAAAGCAGGTAATGGCTTGTAAGCAAAATGAAACCAGGAGGTGACAAAATCCTCATAGCATGTCCGTCCCCCCCCCCCCCACAGTGCTTCACCAACCTGAGTAGCAGCATCACTGGGCTCCCAAAATTGCTCAAGAGAGCTCAATAAAGACAACAGGTGGCTCCCTTCTGCACCTTCTAGAAGTGATTGGTGTAGGGTGGCCAGGTGTCCCGGATTGCCCGGGATTGTCCCTGATTTCTTATTTTTATCCCGTGTCCCTTCATTCCGGGACAATACAGTGTCCCGGAATGGGAAAAAAAAAAAAAAAAAAAAACCACACCGCTGGCTGGCACCAGTCCGACTCCGCCACCCTTATAATCATGATACAGTAACACACACATCATATGCGCAGCTTAACTGGTTGCTAGGCTAGGGCCCGCCAGTCACGTGGGAGTCAGTGCAGTGGGCACCCGCACTCTAGTCTACATGCTACGGCTGAGCAGCGCCAGCGCGCCTCCGAGAGAGAGAGCAGCCGCCAGCCTGCCACACTTACTAGCCTGCCCTGTGCCCACCAGTGATGTCACAGACAGAGTCAGACAGGCCGGGAGCGAAGCCCGCGCTTAGTACTGCATAACTCTTTGCAGTCTGTACCCATCTCGGCACCCCCCGGACCCGCCCCTCCTCCTCCAGCGCCCAGCGGCATTTAGCAGGGACTGGTCTGGTATCACCTTTGCTCTCCAGTGTCAGCCCGCCCGCTGTCAGCTAGGAATGGATGTGCCCGACTGCTGCTACTGCTTTAGTGGCAGGCAGAGGGTCCGGTGATGACATTAGAAGAAGGCAGAAGTGGCTGAAGCTGTCAGGCTGACTGAAGAGGAACATGCAGTGTCCAGACTCCAGTCCTGGATCTTCTCCTCCCCCTCCTCCCTGCACTTCACCACAAAGACCGAGGACATGTGCTGCAGGAAGTGATTGACACCTACTACAAGGAAATGCAGTAATTCAGGTACATGGGGACATACTACACCATAGGCTGGACCGGGCTTATGTCAGGGCTGTGACAGGGAGAGAGCAAGCAGGACTTGAATAGGGTGGCCATGAGGTGGGTGGTGTGCTCTGCTTCTCCTAACATTGACATGGCCATCACTCCTCAGGACTCTCTGCAGAGGGCACTCTGGAAGTACTATCTGTGTGCCTCCAGAGTGCCCCCTTACTTTCTCCAGAGTGCCCCTTAGTACAGCAGTACGAAGGGGGCACTCTGGAGGGGGATGTAAGGGGGCACTCCGGAGGATGTAAGGATACACTAAGGGGGCACCCCAGGGGATGTAAGGGGGCTCTGACTAAGTTAGTACCGCCAGAGTGCCATCTTACATTCCCCCTTACAACCTCCAGGGTGCCCCCTTAGTGCCTCCAGAGTGCCCCTTTACTTCCTCCAGAGTGCCCCCTTACATCCTTTGGAGTGCCCCACCACCAAGGTGCTATAGCAGTGGCTGACAAACTATCAGGAGGTGGTATTGCACTCCTCTCCTGTACATATTACCCACCGCTATACACTCTGCACTCCTCTCCTGTACATAATACTCACCACCATACACTCTGCATTCCCAATTTAACATTACCACATTCTGCACTATATAAGTCATCTCAGACTCTCTTTAACACCCCCTTTAAGCAAATATTTAGCGCAATTTAAGACATGTCCACTGTTTACCATATTGTTGGTCTTCTTGATGCCTAGGGCCCACTTTTGATCTTGCACACGGGCCCGCTGATTTCATGATACGCTCCTGCCCCAAAAATCGGCAAAAAAAGATCTAAAAAATCACTTTTTTTGGGGGGGGGTCCCTGAATGGCAGTTTGGAAATGTGGTCACCCTAATTGGGTGGCTCCAAAGCCATCCAATCACTTCACAAAAAAGCCTATCGCTGGTTGACAACTGATACCAGGAGGATCGCTGCAGCTATCATCCCAGAGCAGCCATTTTTAACCCAAGGACATACAGGCAGGTTCTAAAGGGGTTGAAGTAGTTAATCTCTCACCCAAGGTCTCAGTGACGGGAACAAATAAAATGATGGAAGAAGGACATTTGGAGAACTAGGTTACCAATATTTTAAATGGGAGGCACTGGTGTTAAAATATAAACTAACAAATGTGTGCATTTCCAAATATCTTTTTTTTTGGTCAGCTTTTAAGCAAGTAGTACTTACATAGGCATCATCCAGGAATCCAGGAGCTTCTCATTATCTAAATTTACACAATCCCCAGCAGGATATACTTAGAAGCAAACAACAGAGAGTGCTTTCTGCTTAACATGTGTTCATTTAAAAAAAAAAAAACACACACAACCACAACTATGAGCAAACCCCCCCCCCCCCCCCCCCGCCATTTTGGATAGAGTATTGCCGCGTGCACACGACCGGTTTTGCCATCGGAATAAACTCCGAAGGTTTCTCTGACGGAACTGACGGAATTCCATTCAATCGGTCTTGAATACACATGGTCAAACCAAAGTCCGACCAAAGTCCGACCGTCCAGAATGCGGTGACGTACAACACTTACGATGGAACTAGAAAAAGGAAGTTCAATTGCCAGTAGCCAATAGCTTCTGTCTCGTACTTGCTTCAGAGCATGCGTCATTTTTGGTCTGTTGGACCCAGTGGCGTAGCGTGGGGGGTGCGAGGGGGGCATAGGCCCCGGGCGCAACATTTGGGGGGGGCGACATCCTGCTCCAGTATGTGTCACCCTCTCTCCATACAGCTAAATTCTGTTCTGTGACCCCGCGCTCCGGCCGCCATGATAATTCTCAGGCCGGCCCCTGGCGCCCTGTGATTGGGCGAAAGGGGTCATGTGCGGCAGGTGGGGCTGGCCTGTACTCAATGGGGGGGGGGGGGGCGGGGCTGGCCTTTGTTGTGGCCGCCGTCTTCTCCTGCTCCTCCTCTCCAGCCCGGGTCACCAATCATGACGGCCGTTGCGGAAGGCAGTCTGTGGCCGCCGTCTTCTCCTCCTCTCCTCCTCCTCTCCGGCCCGGGTCACTGAACATCATGACCCTGTCGGCCGTCGCGGCAGGCAGTCTGTGGCCGCTGTCTTCTCCTCCTCTCCTCCTCTCTGGCCCGGGTCACTGATCATCATGTCCCCGCCGGGGCAGGCAGTGTGACAGTCGGCGGGGCAGAGGCACAGCAGATGGAAGAAAAAAAGGTAAGAGACTCACTCGGCCCGGGGGGGAGTAGATATGGTCTGAGGAGAGTGAGCAGCCAGAAAGTTAGCGTATAGTGTAATGTATAGTGTTGTAGGTAGTGTATAATGTATTGTGTGTAGTGTATTGGTCTGTGGGTAGAGTGTTGTGTAGCAGTCAGTATGTAGTGTATTGAGTAGTAGTGGTCTGTGTCTAGTGTATTGTGTAGTGGTCAGTGTGTAGTGTAGTGGTCAGTGTGTAGTGTAGTGGTGTGTAGTGGTCAGTGTGGTGTGTGGTTGGTGTGTAGTGTAGTGTAGTGGTCAGTGTGTAGTGTAGTGGTGTGTGGTTGGTGTGTAGTGTAGTGGTCAGTGTGTAGTGTAGTGTAGTGGTCAGTGTGGTGTGTAGTGTAGTGGTCAGTGTGGTGTGTAGTGGTTAGTGGTGTGTAGTGGTTAGTGGTGGTCAGTGTGGTGTGTAGTGGTCAGTGTTGTGTGTAGTGGTCAGTGTGTAGTGGTTAGTGGTCAGTGTGTAGTGTAGTGGTCAGTGTGTAGTGTAGTGGTCAGGGTGTAGTGTAGTGGTCAGTGTGGTGTGTGGTCAGCGTGTAGTGTAGTAGTCAGTGTGGTGTGTAGTGTGTAGTGGTCAGTGTGTAGTGGTCAGTGTGTAGTGTGGTCAGTGTGTAGTGTGGTCAGTGTGTAGTGGTTAGTGGTGTGTAGTGGTCAGTGTGTAGTGGTTAGTGGTGTGTAGTGGTTAGTGGTCAGTGTGTAGTGGTTAGTGGTGTGTAGTGGTCAGTGTGTAGTGGTTAGTGGTGTGTAGTGGTCAGTGTGTAGTGGTTAGTGGTGTGTAGTGGTCAGTGTTTAGTGGTGTGTAGTGTAGTGGTCAGTGGATAGTGTAGTGTATTGTGTAGTAGTATAGTGTAGTGGTCAGTATAGGAATCAGGTAGGTCAGTGTGTGGTGTTTAGTGTAGTGGTTAGTGTGGTGTGTAGTGGTCAGTGGATAGTGTATTGTGTAGTGGGTAGTGTAGTAGTATAGTGTAGTGGTCAGTATAGGAATCAGGTAGGTTGGTGTGGTGTGTAGTGTAGTGGTCAGTGTATAGTCGATTGTGTACTGGATTGTATAGTGTAGTGGTCAGTGTGTAGTGTAGTGGTCGATGTAGGAATCGTGTAGGTTGGTGGGGTGTGTAGTGGTCAGTATAGGAATCAGGTAGGTCAGTGTGTAGTGTAGTGGTCCTTGTAGGAATCGGGTAGGTCAGTGTAAGGGTCAGTATAGGAATGAGATAGGTCAGTGTATTGTATAGTGTAGTAGTATAGTGTAGTGGTCAGTATAGGAATCATATTAGTGGTCAGGTAGGTCAGTATTATTGTAGGAAGGGAAGGGACTCAGGGAGTGCGAATTGTCCGCAGGTTAGGGGGCGCAAATTACTTGCCTTGCCCCGGGTGCTGGCAATCCACGCTACGCCACTGGTTGGACCAGCATACAGATGATCGGCTTTCCCGATAGTAATCGGTTCCGTCGGAAATATTTAGAACACGTTCCATCTCTAGGTCCGTCAGAATTTGCGATAAAAAAAAAAAAAAAGTCAGATGAGGCATACACAGGATCGGAATGGACGATGAAAAGCTTCCGTCTGACTTTTTCTGTTGGACATTCTGCTCATGTGTACACGGCTTAAGGAAGCCCCGCCAGTCCCCCCCCCATCTGTGTCCCATTGGGGAGATTTACCTTCACTTCCTGTCTCATAGTCAAATGGGAAATCTCTTCAGACCCCCCCCCCCCCCCCCCCAGGTCACCAGAATTAGTGTCCTCTTCCCCATCTATTACTGTTCTGGGGTCCACCCAAAAATGTGGGATTTTCTTTTATTTTCAATGAGAACGGTAATTAGGACAAATAGAGAGGGTGACTCCCTAACGGGGCAACCCATTCAGTTTAAAATGTGTATAGAGATATAAAAAAAAAAAAAAAAAAAAAAAACACACACACACATTATAAACACCCTTTTTATAAGTGATCACATTCCCTCTGTTCTCAGCTGCAAAAGAGCTGGGGGGAGGAGAGGCAACAGCACACAAATATTCCCAGTGAATGGCTGTGCAGGGGAGGGGGGGTCTGGACAAGTCTAATCATTGGAGGAGAGCAGACTGAATTCCCAGCATATAGTAGCTAGAGAACTGACCACGATGTGCTCTCCTGCTTAGTGTGGTCAGTTTTTAATAGGAAAGCAGAGGCACTGGTAGAAACACTAGGGATTTCCAATAAAGGAAGCAATACAAAAAGAACAGGATACTTTCTCATACAAGTACATGGTACAGCAGGCACATATCAGGAATATGAAGTGTTGTGGTAACAAATGCTTTAACCCCACCAGAACAGAAAAGCATCATAGATGTGTGCCGCCTATTGCATTAGGACATTCACCCAAAGCTCAAACACACATGCCTTTCTCTGTGGCCTCTGCTGCACGGGGCAGTGAATGAATGGGAAGTGCTCTGTGCTGAGTGGCTTCCTCTTCATTCACAAAAAGGAAGCATTGTAAACAGTTTACTATTCTTCAGTTATGAATAGACACAGTGAGTGAGTGTGTTCACTATGTTCATTTAGAATAGGAAGGGGCTGGTAAATTACATATTTACTAGCCCCTTTCCCTGCTCTTCATCCCGATACATCCCCGCAGCAGAGGGAATCCAGCAGCACTGCAGGGCCAACACAAGAGGGGGGGGGGGGGCAGTAGGGAGAATTGGCACCACACATAGGGATTATGATGTGCCCAGGCACACCCCCTGCGCACTCCTATGGAAAGCACTCTGAGGTTCTTTATGGTTTGCTTCCAAATACATCCTGCTGAGAATTATGGTATTAAAAGAAGCTCCGGGATGATGTCCGTGTAACTACTACGGGTAATAAGCTATATTTGGATCTGTGTCCTGCATCTTTCATAACCATCAGTGAATAAATAAACTGCAAGTATCATCTGCCACCGTGGCAGAGAGGTTGTAGCTCTCAATGAACTGAGAGGGCGCTGATGATCGCTCTCATAGTTTCTTCCTGCTCTCCGGTAACTGTCTGCCCCTACGGGACAGCTATACTGAGAGTCTGACATTACACTATGCAATTTTTTCCTGCAAATATATATTTATTTTTAAGATTAACTTTAAAACTCATCTTTGGACGTGAGTTTAGTTGGGTCCTGGAGACAAGGTGAGAGCACACCCTTTCCTTAAAAGGGATTGCATATGAATGTTCAGCTACAGGTGGAGTTGTGGATAAAGAACACTACTGAATAATTAATGGGACCAGAATACTAGAGACCTTTTTTTTTGGTCTTTTTTGTCACTTTGGACATTATTCATTTAACATTTTATTTTCAAATCTGAGTGGAGCAAATATTGTATGGCGCATAGTGGATAATATATAAAGTATTTAAGTTAGGAAATGTACACTTTTTTTTTTTATTTTTTTATTTTTTTTTTTTAGGTTTAAAACTCTAGTGCCTCACATTTAATATTTTGTTTATTATAACAGGTTGGTGTAAACCAGTAAAATGTTGATAAATAGATGAAACTATATTACTCTGGCATTAAGGTTAAACAAGAACTAATCTAAAGCCCCATTCACACTATCAGATTTTCTGCTGATTTTTGTCTTCAGATTTACCAAAACCATGTAGTGCGAGGTCCTGCCTGATTGCATACAAATTGAAACTCCTAAGGTTTGACCTCATATTATATGGTTTTGGTAAATCTGAAGGAAAAAAAATCAGCAGAAAATCTGATAGTGTGTATGGGGCTTAACAGGTAGAATGTAATAATACTGACAATCTATGAGATAATAGTGTTACATTATTGTTACAATATAATAGTTTTGTTATAACAGAATATTGGTGAAATATAAATCAATTGTTAGGCTGCATTCACACCTAAGCGTTTTCAGCTCGTAAAAAAAAAAAAAAAAAAAAAAAAAAGCCAAAAAAAAAAAACGCCCAACAAGCGAAATCCCATTCATTTAAATGGCCCTTGTTCACATCTGAGCGTTTTGTAGCCTGAAGCAAAACGCCTGAAGCTCAAAAACGTACATGAGCTTCTTTTTGAGCAGATTACAGGAGTTTTTCTGCTTTTTACATTGGTAACCTTTTCACCTGTGGGAAATCGTGGCAAAAACACACGAATTTCTGCCTGAAAACGAAACACAGATGTGAAGGCAGCCTAAAGGCGACTTGTCATGTGACTTGGGACTGCAAAGTCACATGACAAGTCGTACCATATGATTTCCAATGAATATCATTTGTATCTGTACGACTTCAAGTTGCACCGACTTCAAAGAAGTCCCTGCACTACTTTGGTCCAACTTTAGGTCCATAGACCTCAAGAATACACAGGCATTGCTTCAAGTCCCATCAAAAAAAAAAAAAAAAAAAAAAAAAAGGGGAAGGGGGGGCGCACAACTTTCAGGTCGCAATAGTGGAAACCTAGGCTTAATGGTAGATTGTATATGGTATAGGGGGAGTATAAATGGTTGTCCAGATATTACCACTGGAGTTGATATCATGCATATTATCAAGGTAAACATTGGAATAACTGATCATGTGATTACTGAGTATACATTATACTTCCAATTTTAGGACCTGTTCACACAGGGACATGGTGCTAGTTCCAGTGCAATTGAATAAACTGCAAATTGTACCAAATAATGCAAAAAAAAAAAAAAAGGGGGGGGTAGTGCACTACTATTCCAAAACACATCACACCAAATCACAATGTACTGCACTTACATGCAATCTGACACAGCACTGCATTTGGAGTGTCCTTAATGGATTGCCACCCAGAGCAGATCACAAAGGCAGTGATTTTAAACGCAGTATGGGAACTGCTCATGGATCACTCCTTTCCAGCAACATGTTCTGGTGTAAGCCCTAAAATCCTTTTTTTTACCATCACTATTAAGTGACCCTTACAAAATGCTCTGAAATACTCTCTGCTGCTAGATTATCTCTCAGTTCAACCTAAAAACATATCATCTGTACAATGTGTTTAATTCACCAACCTTAAATGGAGCAGTGTAGGGATCCCTCAGTATCTCCTTGCCCAACTGCCTGAGCTCTCACTCCTTTAATTTATTTCATCTCCATTCACTAGCGTGTGCTGGCTTCTGATTGGCTAAAAAAAAAAAAGGTGTGATCTTCTTCACACAAGGCATGCATAGCACTCTAAAGCCTGGCACTAAGGATGAGCTCCAGCGTGTTCACACAGCCCATGTGCAGAGCCCGCTAATTACAGGCAGTGAGACATTGTCCCGATGTGCGGCTGCAGAGATCGGGAAATGTTTCACTAACTTCCTGGCTGGCTCCGCACGTGGGCTGTGCGAACACACCGGAGCTCATCCTTGCCTGGTACACACGATCAGATTGTTGGCCAACCGAGCGTGATTTTTGTCAAAATTGCTTGTGCCAGGATCTTGTCTTGCATACTAAAAAGGTACACAATTGTCAGCCAACAAACTCGAACAAAGTGACGTACTACGAGGAATTTCAGCTCTTGAGCTCCACCCTTTGGGCCCCTTATGCTAATTTTGTGTTTGGTGAGCATTGATTCCAAGCATGCGTGTTTGTACTTTCAACTTTTATGTGATGGATTTGTGTACTGAAAATTTACTAGCCTGTCATCCAACATTTGTTGGCAGAAAGTTGGACAACAAATGTCAAAAGGAGCGTACTGATGGTCAGATTTTAGGACAACAGTCTGTCAACAGACAATCCCCTTCCAACAATCTGATCGTGTGTACGAGGCTTAACTGAACAGATAATACATTTAAGTGTATTTTATTTCATATACATTTAAAAATAAATTCTGCTTTTAACGTATTTAAATTGTCAATGTCCTTTGACAGAAAATCTCGCTGCCCCATTGCATTCCAAATTCCCTACTATATTTTGGGAAGAGGCTACCCATATAACAAATTCTATACACTCACATGGAGCAACTGTCTATACAAGTGTATTTTTTCCTGAAAATATGTGTTTGATAAATGGCTGCGCAAACATCGTGTGACATTAAATATTGCAACAACCATCATTTTATTCTCCGGGGCCCGGAGGATTCTAAGTAATTTTCTAGCAAAAAAAAAAATAATATATAAAAAAAAAAAGATTTTTAAAATGTATGTGAAAAACTTCAAAACTGGCCCAGACTGGAAGGTGACTCTGCATTGTTGGTGGGATAATAATCGGTGGTGTTTCAAGAAGTGGAAAACATTTTTCTTTGAGGGTATATGGACTTACAGAAACGTGTGAGTTCCATAATTTGGGTTGAATATCTTTCTATTCAAAGTTTTTAGAATGTTTGCCCAAAAACATAGTCAAGCTATTTATAACATCAAACAAAACATATCTAGAGTCCTATGTTTTCAGGTGAGCACACACCCTGCACGGGTGGTGTTGAAATATACAGAGTGCACATTTGTTTTCGGAACATGTAAAAATATTGGTTGGGGGTCAAGAATCACAATTTATTTTACCAGAAAGCCCTATGATGTGTTTGTTTTTGCTTATTTCTGAGTCTATCCTGCCTGGAATGTTGGAGCATTACTGATCTGGAAGCTTGGAAGATATCTGTGCAACAAAGAGTCAGCATCTGATCTACAAAAAGGCTCATTTGAGACCTGAGTAGTAATTGGTCCAATAAGCAAGGTGAGAGTACACCTGATCTTTAACCACTTCAATACCAGACACTTTCCTCCCTTTTCAGCTTTCAGCACTGTCACTTTTTAAATGGCAATTGTGCGGTCATGCTTCACTGTACCCAAACTAAATTTTTATCATTTTTTTCCCAAAAATAGAGATTTATTTTGGTGGTATTTGATCACCTCTGGGGTTTTTATTTTTTTCTAAACAAATAAAAAAAACTAATTTTGAAAAAAAAAAAAAAAAAGTTTTTTTCATTTCTGTTATAAAAGTATGTTTTCTCCTTCACTGATGGGCACTGATGAGGCTGCACTGACGGCACCAATGAGGTGGCACTGATGATGGGCACATATGCGGCACTCATAGGTGGCACTGATGGACATCACTGTAAAGGCATCACTGGCAGGCAATACTGATGGGCACCATGTGGCATCATATATGGGCACAGATTGGCATCCCTGGTGGCCATGGGTGGCATACCTGGTAGTCATCAGTGGTGGCCATCCCTGGTGGTCATCCTTAGGGGGGCTATGCTGATAATCAGCGCAGACCCCCCCCCCTGTCAGGAGAGCAGCCGATCAACTCTCCTCTACTCGCGTCTGTCGGACGCGAGTGAGCAAAAGCCGACAAGCGGCTCTTCCTGTTTACATCGTGATCAACTGTGATTGGACACAGCTGATCAAGTGGTAAAGAGCCTCCATCAGAAACTCTTTACTGAGATTGGTGTTGCGGACTGACACGCCGCACCATCGATCGTTGCGCGCAGGCTGCTATCCTGAAAGACGTCCAGTCAGGATAAACGTCATTTTGCTATAGGCCGGGCGGGAAGTGGTTAAAAAAAAAAAAATTGATTTTGTATGATGTGGAGCTTCATGTGAATATCCAATTCAGGCTGGGTTCACAGTATTGAAAATTGGATGTGGGTTTCACCGCATCTAACTCTCTGTGGAGCCGGTACACTTATCAGCGTCTTTTTGGTCCATTTCAGACAAATATTCGGGCTGAAATCGGACCTGAAACAGTGAATGAGGACGCACTGGACTCCTGCTGGGAGCTGCTGCGTTCTCATATGTGAACTCAGTCTCATGCACACTGGACATTATAATAACGTTATAAAAACGCCAGTAGCTTTGCAGTGAGTTTTTCAACATTTTTCAGCATTTTTGCAATAGCGTTTTTTTGTGTTTTTTAGCATCTGTTTTCTTTTTCAATGGAACAAAAACATTAAAAAACTCTGGTGAGTGGCAGGTGTGCAGAAACCCGCACAGATGTCTCTGAATTTGCCCCCGAAATCGGGACTGACATGCGGGAATGAAATTGTGCAAGTTCAGCTGAACTCACATGATTTCATTCCTGCAGTCAGTGTGAACCTGGGCTCAAGAGTTATGCCTCTTTCTCACGGGGCGGATCAGTGATGATCCGCCCCGTGAACATCCGCTGGCTCAGCGGGGATCGCTCCGCCGATCCCCGCTGAGCAGGAAGATGACAGGTGCATCGCTGCACGCTGTGCAGCGACGGACCTGTCAGAGCGCCGCTCTCCCCTATGGGGGGATCGGATGAAGACGGACCGTAGCGTCCGTCGTCACCCGATCCGATCCAAAAACGGATGGAAAAGTAGGTTTTTCCTCCGTTACACTTTTCGGATCGGAGCGGGGTCGGATGTCAGCGGACATGTCACTGCTGACATCCGACGCTCCATAGGGATGAATGTATGTCCGTTTTTCATCCGAAAACGGAAGGATGAAAAACGGACATACGGATCGTCCGTGTGAAAGAGGCCTTAGGCATTTATTTTGGTACACAGGATTTCGATTTTGCATTTTCCATGGAGTCTCTATTGTTATACTGTGGAGTGCACACAAGACGTGTGCATGGGGATATTTTAGATCACACTTTGGTGAATTGAGTGTATTGATTTAAAACCAGCGCCTCACATTTTAAAATACTGCCAATTAGGAATTAGTAGTAGGTGTTTACCAGTAAGCTGCTGGCTAGATTTTTTTACAGGGTAACAAATAGTGCAGCGCCGGAGACAAATATGCTTTTCTGCTATTCTTTGTTTTAATGTCCATTAAAAGGATATGTTAACCTTAACCCCTTAAACCCCCCGAAAGATGGCTACAGCATGGGCTTACTTTGCCGGGAAGATGTCTATGGACCTCCTCCCATGATTGCGATGGGTGTGCAGCACGCTCTGTGATTGCTGAGTCCTTCAGACTCAGCTGATCACAGATCGGGGTAAAGGGCCAACCACAGTGACACTTTACCATGTGATCAGCTGTGTCTAATGACAGCTGATAATGATGTCAACACAAGCCAGTTATCGGCTTTCCTTTCCTCACACTGACAGTGTGAGGAGAGGAGAAGAAAGCTGATAACCGACTTGTGTTAAAATGTACTGATTATCAGTGCAGTCCCAATAGTTCTGCTAATCAGTGCATAGTAGTGCCGCTTCATCAGTGCCACCCATCAGTACACATCAGTAAAGGAGAAAAATTACCCGTTTGCAAAATTGTATAGAAAAAAAAACGAAAAAAAAAAAACCTAAAAACAAAAAAACACACACACACAACACGATGAAAAATGTTTTGTTTTTTCAAACTTTTTGGTCTTTTTTTGTTTATTTAGCAAAGAATAAAAAAACCTAGTGGGGATTTAATACCACCACAAGAAAGCTCTATTTGTGTGAAGAAAACGATAAAAACATCATATGAGTACAGTGTTGCATGACCGCGCAATTGTCATTCAAAGTGTGACAGCGCTGAAAGCTGAAAATTGGCTTGGGCAGGAAGGGGGTAAAAGTGCCCGGTAGATAGGGGTTAACCGCTTCCCGATCGGCGCACGCCGATGTAAGTTGGCAGAATGGCACGGCTGGGCAAATGGGTGTACCCGTACGTCCCTTTAAATTTGCCGCCGTGCCATTGCGTGCGTGCACCGGCTGGGACCTATGTGAGTCGGGTCGCGGGTCTCACAGACTAGATTGCCACGGGGATACCCGTGATCGCCTCACGGAGAGGAAGAACGGGGAGAGGCTAATGTTAACAAGCATCTCCCCGTTCTGCCTTGTGACAGTGTCACTGATCTCTGCTCCCTGAGATCGGGAGCAGCGATCAGTGACGTGTCACACGTAGCCACGCCCCCCACAGTTAGAATCACTCCCCAGGACATACTTTACCCTTACACTGCCCCCTAGTGGTTAACCCCTTCACTGCCAGTGTCATTTACACAGGAATCAGTGCATTTGTATAGCACTGATTGCTGTATAAATGACAATGGTCCCAAAAACATGTCAAAAATGTCCGATGTGTCCGCCATAATGTCACAGTCATGATAAAAATTGCTGATCACTGCCATTATTAGTAAAAAAAAAAATATTAATAAAAATGTCATAAAACTATCCCCTATTTTGTAAACGCTATAACTTTTGCTCAAACCAATCAATACACGCTTATTGCGATTTTTTTTTTTACCAAAAATATGTAGAAGAATATGTATTGGCCTAAACTGAGGAAAAAATGTTTTTTTTATATATTTTTTGGGGATATTTATTAGAGCAAAATGTAAAAAATAATGAGCTTTTTTCAAAATTGTCACTCTCTTTTTGTTTATAGTGCAAAAAATAAAAACAGCAGAGGTGATCAAATACCAACAAAAGAAAGCTCTATTTCTGGGAAAAAAAGGATATCAATTTTGTTTGGAAGCCACGTCGCACGACCGCGAAATTGTCAGTTAAAACTACCCAGTGCCAAATCGCAAAAAGTGCTCTAGTCAGGAAGGGGGTAAATTCTTCTGGGGCTGAAGTGGTTAAAGAGTAACTTCACTTTTGTTGAGAAAAAAAAACCAAAACTTTACTATCTTGTTATTCTGAAGAAATAGATGTTTGTTTGTGTCCATGTGCGGCTCTAAGTTCACTGTGTGAGATATGATACAAAATAATACCATATAAGTGTTATGATGATTCTTTAAAAAGGTGATTTATTTTGCAGAGTGGTACATAATCCTTGAAGAAGACATCTTTTGAAATTGTTGAAACGCGTTGGATTTCTCCAGCTTCCCGATGCCTGGAATGTGTTGTCTATGGTGCAATACTTGCCTCTAGCTAGGAGTCACCACTGTAAAAACTCTCTGTGAAAAATCATTTGTTATTTTCCATAAGTGGATATGTCACATGTATAAAAGGTGATATGAAGCACAGAGCTTCACATGTACTATATATGAATTTTTAAATAATACTTTTTAAGGAACTTTAATAAAGATGAATTCTTTTTTAACATGATATTGTGTCTATACTTGAGTTGGCTATAAGAGGAATTTTTGTTATGCATTAAGGGATGATGGCAACTACACCCCCAGTCACATGAATTTCTTTTTCAGGATCTAGCTTGCAAGTCGGTCCCGCTGTGAGGGCACACTGAGAAGAGGAGGAGCCTAAGGGGTGTTTGTGTAGGAGGCCAGAAGAGGAAGTAATAAGCAGATAAGTATGACTTTATTTGTTTTTTTTTTTTTTCTTTTTTTTTTTAATAGTCTTTATAATCACTTTACCATTTCAATAAAAGGATGAGACCTTTATTCAAAATGAAACATTACTATTCTATTTTTATACACGATTTATAAAGCGCCAACACTTTACAAAATGAAGGCAGAAGTAAAGTTAAAAATAAAAAAATGTTTTAGCACATCTTTCTATCTCTCACAAGAATTATATTTCTTGCTTTTATTTCTTGATAGATCTCTCCATTCACCATTTCAGCCCAAATTTTGGGCTGAATTCGGACCTGAAATGGACCAAAAGACACACAGGGCTCCTGTGCAATTCGCACCAGAGCCGCTGTGGAGATGTGTGAACCGGCTCCATAGAGAGCCGTTCACAAACACCTGCATCCCGCATCCAAAATAGGGTTGCCACCTTTTCTTTGAAACAAACCCGAACACTTTAGGGGCGCACAGCATTTTTTTTTTTATAGTATAAACTATACCTATATTTTGCATTAAATAACATTTCTAATCATATGGCATTAAAAACAAGAGTCCCCCTTTACACCAGAGTCCACAGAGTTCCCCTTTTACATCTCAATCCACAGAGTTCCCCTTTTACAGCTGAACTCGCAGAGTTCTCTTTCACTGTAAGGGGGGACTCTGCAGACTCTGATGTAAGGGAGAAATCTGGGGACTCTAAGGGATGCTCTGGAAACCCTGATTTAAGGGTGAACACTGAGCACTCTGATGTACGGAGAGGACTCTGCTGTAAGCTGGAACACGGCAGCCTCTGGTGTAAACGGGATCTCTGATGTAAGGGGTGCTCTGAGAACCCTGATTTACCTTATTGTACTCACTCAGAGGCAGGAGAGAGAAGGGGGGAGACTTCAGTGACAGACAGGGATGGATGGTGAGCTCACTCACCCCTTGGCAGTCAGCACATCTCATTCAGATGTATCTGAGGCTGCTAGACTTCCAATTTCCAACCCCCACTATTCTTTTATGAGCACAGCGCCGGGATTGGAGTGTGGGCAGATACATAGGGGTAGGGGCGGGAGGAAGAGTTGCAGATCGAATCCTCTCCCATCAGTGTGGGGGGCAGGGGGTGGGGGAATTGTTAGTATTGTTAGAGCTGACTTTGGGCAGTGTGAAAAAGAGTGTAACAGACACTCTCAGCTTAGCTAACTGCAGCCAGCAAACCTGCTGGGAAGCCATAGTCCAGTCTGAATAATGTGTCCGGGTTTCAGGCAGTCTGAAACCCGGAAGTATGATTCCAAACCTGAACTGTCCAGGTGAATCTGTGCACACGTGGCAACCCTAATCCAAACCCACATCCAATTCGCAATAGTGTGAACCCAGCCTAAATTCCTGGTGATCCTGCCAAACCCCCCCACACTTCAGGGCTTCTTGTTCTGAGCTGACTACCATAACCATGGAAGCAAACTGTCAAGATGCATCCTGTGTTCATTCCTTGGGACTAGGGATGAGCCGAACACCCCCCTGGTTCGGTTCGCAGCAGAACCTGCAAACGGACCGAAAGTTTGCGCGAACTTTAGAACCCCATTAAAGTCTATGAGACTCGAACGTTCTAAATCAAAAGTGCTAATTTTAAAGGCTAATATGCAAGTTATTGTCCTAAAAAGGGTTCGGGGACCCGGGTCCTGCCCCAGGGGACATATATCAATGCAAAAAAAAGTTTAAAAACGTCTGTTTTTTCGCGAGCAGTGTAATACTATAGACACCTGGGGGGTGTCTATAGTATGCTTTAAAGTGGCGCATGTGATCCGTGCTTAGAACAGTCCCTGCACAAAATGACATTTTTAAAGGAATAAAAGTCATTTATAACTGCTTGTGGCTTTAATGTAATGTCGGATCCCAGCAATATGGATGAAAATCAGTGAGAAACGGCACCCCCAGTCCATTACCAGGCCCTTTGGGTCTTGTAGGGATATTAAGGGGAACCCCGCACCCAAATTAAAAAAAGGAAAGGCGTGGGGCACCCAGGCCCTATATATTCTGAACAGTAGTATACAGGCGGTGCAAACAAGACAGAGACTGTAGGTTTGTTGTTAAGTAGAATCTGTTTGTAATTTTGAACTGGTACATTTTTAAAGTGTAGCTCCAGCCAAAAAAATCCATTTTTAAGCTTTTTGGAAAACATAGGGAAGGGTTATCACCCCTGTAACATTTGTTTTGCTGTCTGTGCACCTCTTCAGAAGATTTTACCTCACTTTCTGTCCCAATGACAAATGTTTTTTGAAAATTTGGGGTTTTTAGTGAAACAAGGATTGGTGATAAAGCATCAGTAAAGAGGAGACACGTTTTTCCCATATTTACAGGAGAGAATTTCCCTAGGGGTAGATTTCATCTCACTTCCTGTTGTCTCCTTCTGTTTGCAAGTAGAAGTCGTTTGTAAGCTGGATGTTTGAAAGTAGGGGCCTGCCCTATATACTCTGCAGAAATTGGGGCCTTAGGTGTTGGTGTTGCCACAACACTGTAAGTCCTCACAGTTACTCTTGGTGGGCGCAGGAATGGGCCCTGCTGTGAAATATTGGATCAAGAATTGTAATTACATGCCATTGTTGAACAGTGGTAGAAAAATTGGGCCTTAGGTGATGGTGCTGGTGCCACAACACTGTAAGTCCTCACAGTTACTCTTGGTGGGTGCTGGAACGGCCCTGCTGTGAAATATTGTATCAAGAATTGTAATTACATGCACCTGTTGAACAGGGGTAGAAAAATTGGGCCTTTGGTGGTGGTGGTGTTGCCACAACACTGTAAGCTCTCACAGTTACTCTTGGTGGGCGCAGGAATGGGCCCTGCTGTGAAATATTAGATCAAGAATTGTAATTACATGTCCCTGTTGAACAGGGGCAGAAAAATTGGGCCTTAGGCACTGGTGCCACAACACTGCAACCCCTCACAGATGCTATAGTTGGAGAGCAGGAATGAGTCCTGCTGCAAAGTATTGCATCAAAAATTGTAATTACACGCCCGTTAAACAGGGGCAGAAAAATTTAATCTTGGCCACTGGTGGCGGTGCCCAGAACCAAAAATGTTCTTACAAGCTATCAGCATGAAAATTGAGGAGGAAGAGGATTGTCACTCAGCATAACAGGATAGTCACTCAGCATCAGCATAGGCAGTCTTGAAGGGATCTCACATTAAAAAAAAAATCAATTGGTTACATCAGCATCAGGTGCTTGGTAGCTGGTGATCCAAGACTGATTCATTTTTATGAAGATCAGCTGATCGACCGATTCGGTGGACAGGCGCACCCTGTGATCGGTTACAAAGCCTCCAGCAGCACTGAATGTGCGTTCTGAAAGAACGCTGGATGCAGGACAGGCCAGTAGCTCAACTGCATACTGTGCAAGCTCTGGCCAGTGATCCATCCCTCAAGACCCAGTAACCCAGAGGATTTTCGGTGGGAAAGATGTCCAAGTCTGATTTTGCCCCTAGGTAATCCTGCACCATGTGAATCAGACGCTGGAGATGGTTGCTGGAACCGATCAGACTTTGAAGCTGCGGACTAAAAAATTGTCTGAACGCATCGGTCAGATGGCCCCCTTCTCCACCGCTCCTTCTGTGACTGACCGAAGCCTCAGCAACACATTGTCCAGGAGGACCAGTGAATTGCAACCTCCCAGGCTCTGGAAACACGTTGCACAAATCTTTCTACAAGGCCTACCGAAGATGTTTCATCCTCTGCAACGGCAAGATAAGGTCCGCAACCTTACCCTTGTAACGTGGATCAAGGTGGGTTGCCAGCCAATAATCATCCCTCCCTTGATACCACGAATACGAGGATCCTTCCGCAGGCTTTGCAGGCCATGCAGCGTAGGTTTGCTGAGGCATTCAGTCCAGAGTCCTCTGAGTCACTAAGGATGGCATGATCCGCAGCCACCTCCTCCCAGCCACGTAAAAGTCCATGGGTTTCTTTGGACTGTAAATGATCCCTTGAAGACTGCTGCTGATGCTGAGTGCCAGGCGCCACCTCCATGCTGACACAATCCTCCTCCTCTTCCTGTGTGATCCGCGGGCACGCAGGAACACTGTCTGGATTAAGAGGGCCTTGAGAGGTAAGGAAGTCTTCCTCTTCCTCCCTCTGTTCTGCCTCAAGTGTCCTGTCCATTATTCCACGCAGCGTGTGCTCCAACAGGTGGACAAGAGGGACAGTGTCACTGATGCATGCACTGTCACTGCTCACCATCCTCGTGGCCTCCTCAAATGGTGACAGAACAGTGCATGCATCCCTGATCATATCCCACTGGCGTGGGGAAAAAACCAAGGTCCCCTGACCCTGTCCTGGTGCCATAGTCGCATAGGTACTCATTTATGGCCCTGTGCTGCATGTGCAGCCACTGCAGCATGGCCAACGTTGAGTTCCACCTGGAGGGCATGTCACAGATTAGGCGGTTCTTGGGCAGGTTAAATTCCTTTTGGAGGTGAGCCAGCCGAGCACTGGCATTATATGACCTGGGAAAATGCACACAGACTTTCCTGGCCTGCCTCAGCACATCCTGTAAGCCCGGATACCTGCCCAAGAACTGCTGCACCACCAAGTTAAGGACTTTAGCCAAACAGGGCACATGGGTCAGTTGTCCCTGTCAGAGGGCGAAGAGGAGGTTGGTGCCATTGTCGCAAACCACCATACCTGCCTTAAGCTGGAGTGGCGTCAACCACCTCTGAACCTGCCGCTGTAGAGCTGACAGAATCTCTGCCCCAGTGTGGCTCCTGTCCCCCAAGCACACCAGCTCAAGCACCGCATGGCATCTTTTTGCCTGCATGCTTGCGTAGCTCCTTGAACGCCTATGGAGCACCGCTGGTTCCGAGGACAAATCAGCACAGGAAGAGGCCATGGTGGAAGAAGAACGGGAGGGGGTGGAGGAGAGAGGTGTGGCAGAATCACCACTAGTAGAATTTTGGAGGTGTGGTGGTGGAACAACCTCCAACACTACTGCACCCTGTCCTGCATCCTTCCCAGCTGCCAGAAGAGTCACCCAGTGCGCGGTGAAAGATAGGTAACGTCCCTGTCCATGCCTGCTGGACCATGAGTCAGCGGTAATATGCATCTTACCGCTGACCACCCTGTCCAGCGAGGCCAAGACATTGCCTTCCACATGCCGGTAGAGAGCCGGAATTGCCTTCCATGAGAAAAAGTGGCGTTTGGGAACCTGCCACTGAGGAACCGCACATTCCACAAACTCAGGGCAGGGGGCAGAGTCTACCAACTGAAAAGGCAGCAGTTGAAGTGCTAGCAATTTAGCCAAGCTAGCATTCAACCACTGGGCATGTGGATGGCTGGGAGCAAAATTCTTTTGGTGGTGCAGTAGCTGGGGCAGGGAAATTTGCCTGGTACAATCTGAAATCGGTGTACCGATAGCAAATTGCCTGCAAGTACTTGGCTGTGACACACCTAATTCTACACCTTTATTCCTCTCAGTGCAGGTTTCAGAGAGGACTGAAGGTATAGTGGGGTTGGAGATCCCAGCTGATGAGAAGCAAGGAGAGGTCTGCTTTGTTCTTTGGTGTGGGTCTTTTAGGTACGCTTGCCAATGAACTGCATGGCAGGTCGACAAATGTCTGGTCAAGCATGTGGTGCCCAAGCGGGTGATGTTTTGGCGAGATACGCTTGAGACATATGTTGCAAATAGCAGCGGTGGGATCTGATGCACTCATCTCAAAAAAGGTCCACACCAAAGAACTTTTGGAATAACGCGCAGAGACAGCAGTGTCCTGCACATGCGGAGCTCTGCATTGTGATGTAGTCGGTGTGCTGCCCTTAAGCTGGCCCCTGGAGGGCATCCTGCCTCGTTGGAGATGTACCTCCTCCTCTCCTCTCCTATCAGGCACCCAGGTGGAGTCAGTGACCTCATCATCCCCTCCCTCCTCATCACTGGAGCAAAGCTGGCAGTATGCTGCAGCTGGGGGAAAATGACTGCCAGATTGCTGTTCTTCTTGGGCACCCCCTCTCTCTGGGCTCACGTTACTGCCTTCCTCTAGCTCGGTACCATCATCGGAGCCTTCAAAACGCTGGGCATCCTTCTGGAGCATGTACCCAACTCTGTGGTCAAACAGTTCGGGAGACTCCTCAGGAGGACATGGTGGGGCTAGGGAAGGAGTGACTGATGCCATTGACCCGAGGGAAGAGGCCGCGTTGGCAGCTGCTTTGCCAGACAAAGTACCCTGAGCCTGGGTGAGTAAGGATGAGGAGGATGAGGAAGGCTTGGTCATCCACTCTACCAAGTCTTCCGCATGTTGCGGCTCAACACGGCCAGCTGCTGAAAAAAAGGACAAGCGTGTCCCACGGCCACGTGCTGATGAGGATGCACCGTCTCCACGATCAGCACTGTTGCCTCTAGACACAGAGCCTGCTTGCCCTCTTTTATTGGCTTGTGACTGTCTGCCTCTCCTTGTTGGCCTTCCAGACATACTAATGGCCTGCAGTGAGATGTAGCTGCACAAAGCTGGTATATATACACTACCGTTCAAAAGTTTGGGGTCACCCAAACAATTTTGTGTTTTCCATGAAAAGTCACACTTATTCACCACCATACGTTGTGAAATGAATAGAAAATAGAGTCAAGACATTGACAAGGTTAGAAATAATGATTTGTATTTGAAATAACATTGTTTTTTTCATCAAACTTTGCTTTCATCAAAGAATCCTCCTTTTGCAGCAATTACAGCATTGCACACCTTTGGCATCCGTCCACAACACTTTTTTCCAGTCTTCCTCTGTCCAATGTCTGTGTTCTTTTGCCCATCTTAATCTTTTTCTTTTATTGGCCAGTCTCAGATATGGCTTTTTCTTTGCCACTCTGCCCTGAAGCCCAAAATCCCGCAGCTGCCTCTTCACTGTAGATGTTGACACTGGTGTTTTGCGGGTACTATTTAATGAAGATGCCAGTTGGGGACCTGTGAGGCGTCTGTTTCTCAAACTAGAGACTCTAAAATGCTTATCTTCTTGCTTAGTTGTGCAACGCGGCCTCCCACTTCTTTTTCTACTCTGGTTAGAGCCTGTTTGTGCTGTCCTCTGAAGGGAGTAGTACACACCGTTGTAGGAAATCTTCAATTTCTTTGCAATTTATCGCATGGAATAGCCTTCATTTCTAAGAACAAGAATAGACTGTCGAGTTTCAGATGAAAGTTTTCTTTTTCTGGCCATTTTGAGCGTTTAATTGACCCCACAAATGTGATGCTCCAGAAACTCAATCTGCTCGCAGGAAGGTCAGTTTTGTAGCTTCTGGAAGGAGCTAGACTGTTTTTAGATGTGTGAACATGATTGCACAAGGGTTTGCTAATCATCAATTAGCCTTCTGAGCCAATGAGCAAACACATTGTACCATTAGAACACTGGAGTGATAGTTGCTGGAAATGGGCCTCTATACACCTATGTAGATATTGCACCAAAAACTAGACATTTGCAGTTAGAATAGTCATTTACCACATTAGCAATGTATAGAGTATATTTGTTTAAAGTTAGGACTAGTTTAAAGTTAGCTTCATTTAAAAGTACAGTGCTTTTCCTTCAAAAATAAGGACATTTCAATGTGACCCCAAACTTTTGAACGGTAGTGTATATATATATATATATATATATTTTTATATATATATATATATATATATATATATATATATATATATCAATCTCAGAATCAACTGCCTGCCTGTAGTATTATTAGTATGAGAACACCAGCAATTGTCTTCAGGTAGCTTTAGGTGCACACTGTGCAGAGGACACAGTACACTAACTGTAAATACTGCAGCTGCCTGCCTGTGGTACTAATAGGATCAGAAGAACACCACCAATTTTCTTCAGGTAGCTGTAAATACTGTAAAAAACACCTGCCTGCCAGTAGGAAGAGAATAACAGGAACAGATCTAACTGAACTGAATATAGTGTATATACACACAACACCTAGGATGCATATATATATATATATATATACAATACACTGTAAGTGCAGCTAACTGACTCACCTGCCTACTCTAACTTAAATCAAATGACACTGTCTCTCTGTCTATCTCTCTCTGCCGCCGCAACACACTACACAAGGCCGCCACGCAGGCGGCCTTATATAGTGTGGGGCATGTACTAAACCCCTGAGCCATAATTGACCAAAGCCACCATGGCTTTGGCCAATTATGGCTCTCTGTGCAGACGGCGTTGTGGTAGGCCAAGCATGCGGGTCATAGTGCATGCTTGGCCAATCATCAGCCAGCAATGCACTGTGATGCCGCAGTGAATTATGGGCCGTGACGCGCCACTCGAATTTGGCGCGAATGGCCCATAACGTTCGCAGTTCGACTAACGGTCAAACATGCAATGTTCGAGTCGAACATGGGTTCAACTCGAACTCGAAGCTCATCCCTACTCTTATGTCACTTAGGGAATTTGTCAGCCGACTTTTGGCTGGAAAAGAGAATACTTCCCTTCTGTTTGTCTTTTCCAACCCCCAAACGTCTGTTAACAGAGCCCTTCTTATCTGGGAAATGGTTCTTCACCTGGGGGCCTCAAAAACATTTCTTTTTGTCCTTCTTGGGCTTAGTAGGAAACTTTTTTCCTTTTTCGGTAGGCCTAGCCAGAGCCTGATCTAAACTAGTACCGAACAGGAGGGAACCCTCAAATGGGAGACCACATAAATGGGTTTTAGACAAATTATCCCCATCCCAAGCCTTGACCCACAGGGCCCTCCTTGCTGAGTTTAACAAAGCACCAGATTTGACAGTTGTATGCACTGTCTCAACCACTGCATCAACTAAATAGACAACCGCACTACCTATCACCTCTAAAGAATCCAAGACCTCTTTAGACTTGGAAGTGTGGGATACGTGATCCATTACCTTGGAGGTCCACATATCTGCGTTTCTTGCTACGCAAGCTGAAGCTAATGCGGGGCTCATAGCCGCAACATTAGCCTCCCAAGCTCTGCGCAAAATGATCTCAGCCCGCCTATCCATCTGATCTTTGATGTTGCCTGCGTCTTCAAAGAAAAGATCGGACTGCTTGGAAACCTGTGCCAAGGAAGCGTCTAGTCTGGGAGTTTAAAAAATAAACTTTTCCTCATCTTCCTTTTCAAAAGGGGCACCTACGTTTCCAAGTCTTGTATTTTAGGAGCTTTTTTTCAGGTTCCTTCCATTCCCTCAGGATAATATCTTTCAGGGCTGGATGAACTGGAAGGACTCTGGACTGAGGCTTGACTAAGCCTCTGTACA
Source organism: Aquarana catesbeiana (assembly GCF_042186555.1). NCBI lineage: Eukaryota > Metazoa > Chordata > Amphibia > Anura > Ranidae > Aquarana > Aquarana catesbeiana. Next base: position 658,165,579 of record NC_133326.1, read on the forward strand.
TTTTGTCTTGAGCAGATACCTGAGCCGCAGGCTCCTGTATCTCTTCAGACACATAAATAGCTCTAAGAAGACCCTCCATCTCATTGGCTGAAAAAATATGTCTGCCCAACTTGGAGTCCTCTCCCTCCTCCTGACTGTCAAGTAGACCCTCATCAGAAAAACCCTGATCAGGGGCCTCAGACTCCTCTTCCTCCTCAGAATCCTGGTAAAGGAAAGATCTCAGGGGTTCTGGCCACCTCTTAGAACCCCTGGATGAGGCAGAGCCCTCCTGGGTGGAGGAACCTTCTTTACTGGTACGAGGTTCTGGGTCCCTGGATTTGAGAGAGATCTAAAAATCTTTAAGCGTAGACAGCATCTCAGTTTCGACTGTAAGAAAATCTATCACTTGAGAAGTTTCCTTCCCTGTTAGCTTCTGAATACATCTAAAGCAAAAGGGTTTTAAATGCTCTAGGGGTAATTTCTCATTGTAAATTCCGCATCTTTTAGAGTGGGCAGAGGATGTAACAGGATGGTTGGCAACCCCATGGGCAGTGGCGTCCTCCCCTGAAACAAAGGATACACAGGCACAATGGTTAAAAACGACACTGTGTCACACAGAGGAAAGAGTCGGGGTACCCTCCCCCATAAAAACCCCTGGTGGCCGGTCTGACTCACCCCCTGTGGTCTCTTCCATGGCCGTGGACCCTGTGGGCCTCTCCTCACATTCCATTGCTGGTGTCAGTCTATAGAAAATAGCCTTTTGACATACCTTCAGCTGTACAGGAGAAGTGGGCGCCTGCTCCTCCTGGCCTCTATCCTTTTATCTGCTCTGCCCCCAGATGAAGACAGCATTCTCCTCCTCCTCCTCAGATGCCGCCGCCACTTTGCCGGAGACCAGAACCGGAAATGACGCTCTGGAGGTCACAATGTCAGTCCTCCCAGACGCCGAGGAGATGACGCCGGCGTTCTCAGGTCAAACTAGCTGCGCCATCCTCAGCAACCAGTAGGCATGTGCACACCGAAATATTTCGTTTCAGAATTTCGTTTTCGTCCGAAAAATAAATTTATTTAGTTACTCCTGAAATTTGTTTTTATTTATTTCGTTTTTCGTTAAAAATTGCATTCGTCCGAAAATCCAAATTAATTAAGGTCGAATCTGTCATTGGCTTATGGTGTCTGTCGAATGTTCAAAAAAGATTCGACTGGGCAGCTAAACTGTATGACGCCGTATAGTTTACCTGCTCCGTCGAATCTTCTTAGAACTTTCAACAGACACCATAAGCCAAAGTACGTGTGTACTTAGTTCTAGCTATTTTACAGCTCCTCCTCTTTGGTTACAATCAGCCAATAACATTCATCATCATCAGTATTTTTATTTTACTTTCCCCACCCAATTCCAGCATTGATCTTTTCTCCCCTACGTCGAATCTTTTCTCTCTATGTCGAATCTTTTCTCTCTATGTAGAATAATCTTGGACTAATAGAGTTAAGGTTAGGCACATTCGACCACAGGTTTGATGGACACAGATTGTTATTGTCAGCATCATGTTGAATTTACTATCTATATCGAATTGTTGTAGCAACGAAAACGAAAATAAAGCATTTGTTTATGTCGGATCTTTCGTTTTTTGGATTCTGCACTTTCGTTATCGTTTGTTAAAACGATAACGAAAATACCTGAAATTTGGACAAAAATGCATTCGGAAGAAAGCGAATGCACATGCCTAGCAACCAGCTTGCACGAGACACAGGGAGAGCAATCAGGCTGCAGCAAGCCCCACGCTTAGAAGCACCAGCCGCCAGATTGATTGCGTTTCCTGTTAGGTGGACCAGTCATCTCTCAGGATGACGTCCTGGAAGACGACTTGAGTAAAACAAACAAGACTTTAGTATCACTTTAAGGAGTGGGCCGCCACGCCCTTAACAACCAATAACTCATCAGCTGTCAGTGGCATTCCCCACTGACAGCTGAATGAAAAAGTGTAACATTTTAAATTTAGATTTTGATGTGGGGTTTTCTTTAAAATCCATACCAGACCTGAAGAGCCTGGTATGGATTGAGGGGGACACCCATGCAGTATTTTTTTTAAAGTTTTTTAATGCCGCCATTCTTTTGTTTACATTCAGCTGTCAGCGGGAAATCCTGCTGACAGCTGATGAGTGATCAGATGTTAAAGACATGGTGGCCACCCGCTCCTTAACAACCGGCTATTCAGTTTGTTAAGGAGAGGAAAAAAAAAAGAAGAAGCAAAATGCACCAAACAGTCCACAAAACACACCGGAAAAAATTGCACCTTCATAGATGTGAACCTAGCCTAAAGGAATACATTTTTTTCTACTGTTTTTTTTACCCCAAAAGTGCATCAAAAACTGATCAGTATGAGATGGCCTTGCACCCATGATCTTTACAGGCTCCTGAATTAAAACAATGGCAGGCTCCTGCAGACTGTCAGTGTAGCGGTCTGCCTGTACCTCCAATAAGGGCAGGCAGTTACTGAATGACAGGAAGCTCAATTAACTACTTAGCGCGTTTATCAGTGCCCTGGTAGTTCATTTAAAACTACAAGCCATCAGCTGCAAAGGCTGACAGTAACTGTAGTTCACTGATTCACCGGGATCTATGAATGAATGACGCGCTTGACCATGTGGGTGGAGCCCCACACAGGCATGCTCCTATTGAATTGTGACAGTGAGTGCATGGAGAAAATCCCCAGCCCAATGTCATAGGGAAGAGGAGGATTGGGGAAGGGTAGACAGATGCTGAACATGTTATACCCTAAATATGGGTGTAGCATGTAACATGTTCAGAAAGGTGAACTTATACTTAAAGCCGGCCATAGAGGTTCGAACTTTGGCCAGTTCAGCAAGGACCAGCCGAGATTCGATACATCTACGGGCAGACTGATAATACCAAAGTCGATCAATCAACTTGGGTACAATCAGCATGTCAGATTTCTAGCATGTGATTATTGCCAGTGGCTATAGCCTCTACCAATAATAATTGTGATCTCCTGGAAGGGATGGCTCCCAGCCCTCTTCCCGTCTGGAGAGCACAATAGCTCCACAGCAGGGATTCCTCCATCAACACCGACTGTGTTGATGGGGGAATTGAGCGAATTAAGCCAATTAATCTTTGGCTTGCCTTAGCCTATTTTCAGTTCAGATGCAGACACTCTGTTACACAGATATCCTCCACCCCCCCCCCCTCAGATCTACAAAGCTCCAACATTTCAGGCAGGATATACTCAGAAAAAATTTATAACAAACATATTGTAGCGTTTAGTGTTTAAATAAATTGTGTATCTTGACCCTTAACCAATATACTCCACATAAAACGGTGCCTTCAAATTTAAAATCAGTTCTCCTCCTTATGTGCACTCTCCTATTTTTCAACACCATGTGCTCACCTTAAAATATGGGACCTGTTCCAAAAAAACGATGTGATTTGACAGAGATAAATTTTATATATATATATATATATATATATATATATACACACACACACACACACACCACACACACACACACACTCTATCGTGACAAACTGTACCCTATTAAACACTAGTTTAATATATTGTTTATTATAACAGGTTGGTGTAAATCAGTGTTGGCTAACATATATATGGTACTTATCAGGAAATAGATGAAACCAGATTACGCTGGCATTATGGTTAAACAAAGACTAATTTAATAGGTATGATTAATAAAACTGACAATATAATATATACTGGTCTGTTGCTGGCCCTATATAATGTCTATTGTTTGTTACTCTTTTTTCTTCTTCTCTAAATCAAAAAATCATTAAAAATTATTAATTATAAAAAAAAGAGTAACATTTGAAACAACTTTTACATTTTATATTTCTACATTCGAACATCTGAAATGACTTTTCTATAGTCTATAAAAAAAACATTTTAAAATTAACTGGAATTAAAAGCAAAAAACATGTCAAAACATGTCAAGTACTTCAATAACTTTTATATAGTAAACATCTCTCTACATACAAACTTAATGAATGGTTTTATATAGGGAAACCCAGATACTGACCTGGAAGTGACGTCACAGACATCGCTTTACGGGTCACAGCAAGAAGGGGAGAAGAGCAGACGTGTGTCCACTCTTCTCCTTCCCCCCAGCTGCCAGCCTGCAGATGGCAAGCAGAGCCCAGAAAGCATTGCGGGAGGCGCCGGTACAGTGGGTGTGTGTGAGCAGTTTCTGTGAGCACTGTCAGTTTCACACACAATCTCGGTGGCTGCAGCCACTGGATTGTGTGTTAAACCCCCCTGCTGTCAGATCCGTAAGACATACGGATCTGGTAGTGAAAGGGTTAAGGGGTTGCTTTACTAAAACTGGAGAGCACCCAATCTAGTGCAGGTTCAACTTTTTTCTGCTTTTTTTCAAAGATTAAATGAGCAAGCTGAAGTTAGAAACTGGCTACCATGCACAGCTGCACCAGATTTTGCAATTTTAGTAAATCAACCCCTAAATATTAGAACTTTTTATTATACAAGTGACAAAACTTGTTTCAAGGTTAAAGGCAATGTAGAAAAGTATTATGGAAAAAAATCCTGCGAGCCACAATTATCCAGTGCCTTAATGGAAATTCAACCAAACAGCTACCCGGCTGCAGGCGCAGATCACGTATTCATGACCGTGCGATAAATGATATATGAAAAAAATGCGCCGCGCCTAGGGGTGTAACTGAATAACTATAAATCTAAGTACAAATCATAGATAATAAAGCGTGCAAATCAAATAGAGCCTAAAGCTCTGATCACTTACTAAGATCACCTGCTGTGTGAGTCCTAAAGCTCTGATCACTTACTAAGATCACCTGCTGTGTGAATCCTATGACCAAACACACTAAAAAATAACTAGTGCAATAAAACACAAAGTGCAATGTGCATAGAAAAACGTAATAAGATAAATATACAATCCACAGTGATTAAAATATAATCATTCCTAATAAGGTGTATATGTTAAAAAATGTTACACATATGTAGATCCACTGTGATTAAAATGAAAAAGAAAAAAAATTAAATAAAACAATATATATATATTCGTAAAACACAAACAGAGTAAATCAATCACATGCATGGGCGAATTGAAACTATAATCGCCCTAATAAAAGTGTTCAAATCACATCCGTGAAAGAATCTTCCAATCCAGTAACATAAAGTGACCAAGTTCAAATAAAAGTCAGTGTAATGGTGATGGTTCAAAGAAAAAGTTCCGGTTTTGAATCAAACGTGCCCAAAGAAAAACATGCTGTGAAGTGCCTTGGTGACCCCCAATGTGATTGCGCTCACCTTGGAGCGTGTGACACAGGTTTTAATTGTGTCAATACACGCTTTTGGAGCCACCCCTGGGCTCAGTATTAGGTACAGCTGATTCCCACACTAGATTCTTTATGGCTCCACTCACTGTTGCTGTGGGCTCAGAGAGCTCCTCACAGGAGACTGCTCCTCGGTGATCTTCTGCTTGAGTTTCTTGAACATGTTGTCAGAAGGAGCTTTCCAGGGGTTGAGAGGATCTCCGACAGGACCGAGTTTATGCACTGTCTGGATGTCTTCCGCTTCCTGGTCTCAAGTGGTCACAGGCACTCACCGTGAGCGGACGGGCCTACCTACTGCGCATGTGCGGCCAACGTGGAGCTACGGAACGATCATTTACTCTGTTTGTGTTTTACGAATATATATATTGTTTTATTTAATTTTTTTTCTTTTTCATTTTAATCACAGTGGATCTACATATGTGTAACATTTTTTAGCATATACACCTTATTAGGAATGATTATATTTTAATCACTGTGGATTGTATATTTATCTTATTACGTTTTTCTATGCACATTGCACTTTGTGTTTTATTGCACTAGTTATTTTTTAGTGTGTTTGGTCATAGGATTCACACAGCAGGTGATCTTAGTAAGTGATCAGAGCTTTAGGACTCACACAGCAGGTGATCTTAGTAAGTGATCAGAGCTTTAGGCTCTATTTGATTTGCACGCTTTATTATCTATGATTTGTACTTAGATTTATAGTTATTCAGTTACACCCCTAGGCGCGGCGCATTTTTTTCATATATAATGTAGAAAAGTACACACACCAGAGATGTATTTTTATGTTCTCACATGTTTGTAATCTCATGTTTTGGTATTCATGCATTTTATTGAAATAATGCAAATATTAAACGTACGCTTAAATAAAGCATTATAAATAATCTTTATCTAATTAGAGCACAAAAGCTAATAGATCATTTGAAAAGAGTCATATCATGTACATTCTTCAAAGCTATTCTCTCTTTTGTGGTCCATGTTGTATTTAAAAGGTGATCTGCTACTTTTAGTGTTATTTAAATCGTTTGTTTGGACAAACCTGGTGTAACAAAGTATTTAGATCACTATCACATGCAGCTGCTTTTAGCGCTGTATAAGCTGTATGTAGCCTCATCTACATACAGTATAAAGTGCTGTGTTCTGGCCCTGAGATGGGATCTTCCTGTCCCACATCCAAAACAAAATCTTCTCAGCCATTCACAGGAAGCTTTGCATTTTCTGAAGGAATACAAAGCTTCCTCTGATTGACTGAGGCAGAGAGGTGGGTGGGGAACATAAAATTCTCTGCCTCAGCCAGTCAGAGGAAGCTTTGCATTCATTCAGAAAATACAAAGCTGCTTGTGAGTGGTTGAGCAGTGCTGATGCAAATCTTAGTGAAATGAATAGTTTGTTTGGACCAGCTTGCTCCAAATAACATATTTGAATTCAATAAAAGCTGGAGATCAGCTATAAGCAGATATATACAACATTTGAAATATTTATAACATTCATATTTAACTATTTGAATTAGCTTCTTTTCCTTTGTGAATCCTCCGGTGTTGAGTACGAATTGTCTTTCATGTAAAACACTTGTCATATTCCAAACATCTTTATGGTTTTTCTCCTGTGTGAACCCTGTGGTGTCGAGTAAGAGCTTTCTTTTGATTAAAACACTTGTCACACTCCAAACATTTAAATGGTTTTTCTCCTGTGTGAACCCTCTGGTGCATAACAAGAAACCTCATTTCTGCAAAGCACTTGTCACATTCTGAACATCTATATGGCTTCTCTCCTGTGTGAACTTTTTGGTGTTGAGTAAGATTAGATTTTTGCGCAAAGCATTTGTCACATTCTGAACATCTATATGGCTTCTCACCTGTGTGAAGTTTTTGGTGTTGAGTAAGATAAATTTTTTGCACAAAGCATTTGTCACATTCTGAACACCTATACGGCTTCTCTCCTGTGTGAACTTTTTGGTGTTGAGTAAGGTAAAATTTCTGCACAAAGCATTTGTCACATTCTGAACATCTAAATGGCTTCTCTCCTGTGTGAATCTTCTTGTGTTGCATAAGATGAGAAATTTGTTTAAAGCATTGGTCACATTCTGAGCACATAAATGGCTTTTCTCCAGTGTGAATCCTTTGGTGTTTCTTAAGTGTAGCTTTTTCAGCAAAACATTTATCACATTCTGAACATCTGAATGGCTTCTCTCCTGTGTGACTCCTTTGATGAGCAATAAGATTTGACTTTATATAGAAACACATGTCACATTCTGGGCACTTAAATGTATTTTCTCCTTGGTGAATCTTCTTTCGGTGGTAAGAAAGAGACGTCGATTGTGAGAAGCTCTCAGTACATTCTGAACATCTATATGGTTTCTCTCCTGTGTGAATTCTCTGGTGTTTAGTAAGACTTCCCTTTTCCGAGAAACACTTATCACATTCTGAGCATCCAAATGGCTTCTCTCCTGTGTGACTCCTCATGTGTATAATAAAATGTGCATTTTTTGAGAAATTCTTATCACATTTCAAACATTTAAACATGTTTTCCCTTTCTGGATCTTCTTCTGGTGGCAAATAAATGTCTTCTCTGAAAAGCACTTGTTAAATTCTGAGTATTGAAAAAATCTTCTCTCCTTTGTTAATTCTCCGATGATTACTGAGCTTTGCTGAAGGATTTCTCATGGATCAATTTGCACTGATTATGATCTATAGGAATATGCAAATAAATTGTTATGGAAAAACTATTGATTACAGATTAATATCAATTTGATAATAACATTATTGAATTCTAAACCAGAATTGATTGCTTTCCAATCAGAGTACAAATGTATATACACTATATTGGCAAAAGTATTGGGACACCAGCCTTTACACGCGCATGAACTTTAATGGCATCCCAGTCTTAGTCTGTAGGGTTCAATATTGAGTTGGCCCACCCTTTGCAGCTATAACAGCTTCAAATCTTCTGGGAAGGCTGTCCACAAGGTTTAGGAGTGTGTCTATGGGAATGTTTGACCATTCCTCCAGAAGCGCATTTGTGAGGTCAGGTACTGATGTTGGACAAGAAGGCCTCGCAATCTCCACTGTAATTCATCCCAAAAGTGTTCTATCAGGTTGAGGTCAGGACTCTGTGCAGGCCAGTCAAGTTCCTCCACCCCAAACCCGCTCATCTATGTCTTTATGGACCGTTCTTTCTGCACTGGTACAAATTATTTGGTGAAGGGGAGATTATGGTGTGGGGTTGTTTTTCAGGGGTTGGTCTTGGCTGCTTCATCCCAGTGAAGAGAACTTTTAAGGCGTCAACAAACCAAAACATTTTGGACAATTTCATGCTCCTAATTTTGTGGCAACAGTTTTGGGATGGCCCCTTCCTGTTCCAACATGACTTCGCACCAGTGCACAAATGCACTTCTGGAAGAATGGTCAAACATTCCCATAGACACACTCCTAACCCTTGTGGACAGCCTTCCCAGATGAGTTAAGCCCGGGTTCACACCTATGCTAATTAGATGCGGCTTACACCACATCTAATTTGCAGGACATTTTAAAATACATTCATATGAATGCATCTGGTTCACATATGTGCGTTGCATTCGCACTGCGCATTGCACAAAAAACGTGTGCGTTTTTTGGGCATTGCGGTGCGAACTACAAGCCTATTATCTCCTATGGGAATGCATCTGATTCGCAGATGCATTGCGTTCTGAACAAGGAATTTCTACTTCTCCTCACTACACCTCCCCCTCTCCCCCCCTCCTCCCTCCCCCTCTCCCTGCTCTCTAATCCTGAGCAAAAACGCAATGAATCCTTTGAACAGGAGATTTTTATCTCACCAGTGAAACCTGAGCTTCAATTCGCACCGCACAAGTGTGAAACAGGGCTAAAGCTCTTGTAGCTGCAAAGGATGGGCCAACTCAGTATTGAATCCTATGGACTAAGTCATTGAAATTTATGTGCATGTAAAGGCAGGCATCCCAGTACTTTTGACAATATAGTGTGTGTATGTATGTATGTATATATATATATATATATATATATATATATATATATATATATATATATATGGACAGGATGACTGAAAGACTGAGCGATTTCCACATGACATAAGTATGTAACATCATTAACAAGTTTTTTTAATGCTCTCTCTTTATTGGAAATGTTTGCACAAGTTATCATTATGAGGAGCTACAATTTCTGGTGACCAACTCTTCAAGATCACAAGCAAATTATTTCAATGTAAAGTTGGGCATACACTAGTAATATTTCAAAATGAAAATTCGTACAAAAAGTCCTTAGAAAAATTCATACAGAAATTGTCATAACATTCAATTGTTATTCAAAAGTAGTTCAAGATTTTGTTTGCTTTTATCGTTTAATTTTGGAATGAATGGACTTTTTCCACTTGCACTCTGGAAGATTTACCCCCTTCATGACCAGGCCATATTTTGTGATTTGGCACTGCGTTACTTTAACTGACAATTGCGTGGTCATGCGACGCTATACCCAAATAAAATGTATGTCCCTTTTTCCCCATAAATAGAGCTTTCTTTTGGTGGTATTTTTTATTTTTTGCACTATAAACAAAAAAGTCCGACAATTTTGAAAAAAAACTATATTTTTTACTTTTTGCTGTAAAACACACACAATAAAAAAATGTAAAAAATAACATTTCTTAATAAATTTATGCCAATGTGTATGGTGTAATATGCTACATATTTTTGGTAAAAAAAAAATGTAGAGCATTTCAGTCGACTAAAATGTACTGCAGATTTAGTCGACTAAATACGACTAAAACTAAAACAATTGCAGATGGGACTAACACTAAAATGGCATTTTAGTCAAAAGACTAATGCCCCGTACACACGGTCGGACATTGATCGGACATTCCGACAACAAAATCCATGGATTTCTTCTGACGGATGTTGGCTCAAACTTGTCTTGCATACACACGGTCATACAAAGTTGTCGGAAAATCCGATCGTCCTGAACGTGGTGACGTAAAACACGTACGTCGGGACTATAAACGGGGCAGTAGCCAATAGCTTTCGTCTCTTAATTTATTCTGAGCATGCGTGGCACTTTGTGTGTCGGATTTGTGTACACACGATCAGAATTTTATAGCAAGCCCTCAAACTTTGTGTGTCGGAAATTCTATGGAAAATGTGTGATGGAGCCCACACACGGTCGGAATTTCCGACAGCAAGGTCCTATCACACATTTTCCATCGGAAAATCCAACCGTGTGTACGGGGCATAAGACTAAAACTAAATTGAATTTGCTGCCAAAATGAACACTGATGGCCACACAATGATCAAAATTCAGTCAGTCCCTACTACACTGGCTGAAATTTGTCAGTGGATGGTCAGCTTAAATCAGTATTAAACCCAAAACCAAAAATGGAATATATTGCAGCTTAACAATTGTTATATGTGGTGGCTGCATTAGTTCCCTTTTCAGGCTTTTTTTGGACGGCAGTATTGTCAGTCTGGGGGGGGGGGTTAGATGGACTAGCATATTTAAATACACTAATAAACTGATGTCAAACTCAAGGGCACATACAGGCATATAAATAAATGAATAAAATAAAACCATTGTAAGCACCTCTGCCAGTTTTAAATTCTTTGTCTCATCCCTGTAACTGAAAGAGAGCTTGTTCTTTTGAAAAAGATTAGACTTACTGACTGGATCACCAAATGAAAATAAAAGAAAGCAAGTCTAAAATAGAAAACAAATGCAGCCATCACATCTAAGAATTGGTAAGCTGCAATACAATAAATGTTTTCTTTTGGGTTTAATACTGCTATGAGATAAAATGTTTGGAATGATTCACCACCAAAATAAAAAAAAAAAAAAAAACACTCAAATAGGGCGAAATAGTCCTGGGGATGCAAGTGGTTAATAATTATATTATGTTTACGTATTTCTTCTGCACATGACTGGCAATTTATTGTGTGAACATTCTAAGCTACAATAACCTTAAAGAAATTTAGTAAATTAGCCTGCATGCTGGTGTATTTCTGTTACTATAGAACTTTTATGCATTTTTCATTTGTACAATTGCACTAATACGGCTACAATCAAATCAAGTACAGAAATTTGAGAAGACTGTGGGTCTTTATAAATCAGAGTTACCTGTGAAACACCTAACAAAACCCTCACAAGTTCCAGTATGAATAAATGTCATTATAAAATGATGGTATATGGATATAAATATATCTGATCAGAAAACCCAATGAATGCTTATTGATGAACAAATGTTAAATGTAATATTTGGGTGTCACACAAACAAGAGATGTATCAAAAGACAGCAAAATGATAAAGATGAAATGGTCACAAATGTATTTTAAAGGGTTCATACTTTTCAGTTTTAGTATGAAAAAATACATATGTTATGAAATTTTGTTGTATAGAAACTGCCAATTTAAAAATAAAAATCCTACTATGTGAAGGATATACTGTATAAATCTGATTGCATCTGTTGCTTGGATTTTTTTGTATTGAAACCCAGCACAATAAAAGTGTTGCAATGTAGTACACCTGCTGACACCATAGATCACAGTTCAATGGTCATAGATTAATATATACAATCATCTAAACCATACAAGTGTACAATCACAAACAGTGTACCCACCTGGTATAAAGTAGTATAGGATCCTATAGTAGCTTCCTTAGTAGTTCCCTTCACCAGCAGTTCTTGTAAGTGACTGAGCCCAGCCTCACCTCTTATTTATTTCACCACCATTCACTAACATGTGCTCACTTCCCATTGGTTAAAAAGGTGTGATCTACTTAACAAAAGGCATCTTCACAGTCTACATAGATAGTTTCAGCTTCTCTTTGTTCAGCTCTCCATCACAGTCACACCCAGGACAAGTTCATTAACATTTTATTATGTGGAGGGAAGACTATAGGAGTGTACCTTAATTGAAAATGAATGGCAGTTGTCTCCCATCTTTAGCATAAACAACAGGTGACACTATACATATATTATCAATGACAAAAGAGATTGGAGATGGTTAAGCAATGTTTTGTGATCTTCAATAAGATTCAGTCACATGATCCTATGAGCTGTGTAACCATACTGTTCTGTCTCTGCAGATAAATGTCTACTTAGGCAGCCATTTATAATGCTAAATTTATATTTAAATTTAATATCAAACTATCAGCCCTGTTTGAGTAATATACAATAATAATAATTCACAGAGGAAGTGCCTGCAGAGAAATTAAATTAGTATCAGTGCTTTCACACTGGGGCGCTGTGCTGGCAGGGCGTCAGAAAAAGTCCAGCAAGCAGCTTCTTTGCAGCGAATTAGGAGTGGTGAACTCACCTCTCCTAAAGCACCCCTGCCCATTGAAAACAATGGGGCAGCGCTGCTATATCGCCTGCAAAACGCCACTGCATCAGCATTTTGCGGGTGGATTTAACCCCTTTAAACCCCGTTAAAACTGCCCCGCTAGCAGCCGAATAGCGAGGCTAAAAACAACGCTAAAAATAGCGCCGCTTTACTGCTGACGCCCGGGGTGGCAAAGTGCGAAAGGGCTCTTACAATCAGCTTGCCCTACATATTACAGCACCTCAATATGAATCATTTCTGTTTAACCGCTTCACAACCGCCTCATGCAGATATACTGCAGCAGAAGGGCACGTACAGGCAGATTAACGTACCTGTACGTTGGCCTTTAAGAGGCGGCTTGTGGACAAGCGCCTGCTGGGAGCTCCGTGACCATGATCATGGGTCCCGCAGACTAATTGTTCATGGAGATACCCACGATCATCTCACGGTGAGGAAGAACGGGGAATTGCTAATGTAAACAAACATCTCCCCATTCTGCCTAGTGACACTGTCACTGATCACAGCTCCCTGTTCTCCTGGATACAAAACTGTCTTGTCACCAGACAATTTATATCAAACTCTCAATAAGAATTTAAAGACTGCAGATGATACAGAAGTGTACAATTGGCCAGCAGCAATACATTTTTATTAAGGGATAATTGGCTGATTTGTACTAGAGAAAGAGAATATAAGGAAGTGTTTTATTGCAAGAATTAAGAAAAAGCAGATGACACAGCAGTGTAAAACAGTCCAGCAGCAAGACAATTAAAAAATAGCTAGGTGATACACAGAGATGAAACAAATCCTCCAAAGTAGTGCATCTTGGGGCGTGTGACCTCCAGTGTTGTTTTCGGCTCTGAATGCTTGGCTCTGAGCGTTGGCTTTCCTTCGGTGAATCCCTCCCTCCTCCCATTGCTGGGGTGTCAGCTGGCTCGCTGATGTTTGTTGGCGGTGTCACATTTGCAGTGGTATCTGTTGCTCTTCAGTGTGTCCCGTCTTGTCTGCTCCCTGGACGTGGCTGAGCTGTGGATCTTGGAGGAAGTGTCTGATAAACCAGTGGAACAATTAGCATATCAGTAGTTTTCCTCTACGGTCTCCTTACATCTTCCTTACATCTTCACGATAAATTCCTGGCTCCTCGGTTTGAGAATTCTCCTGGCATCTTCAAACCGGCTCCACAGTAAATGACATCAAGTGACTGAGCAGACCCGCGTGGCCATCTTACGGCCCCCTGATATTTTAGGATCTATGATACCCCAGGACACACTCTCTGGCAAATTTGACTATCTAGCGTGTTTTACATTAAAAAATTAGAGTGACTGTTTGATCTACATGCTGCTTTTTGATAACTGCTGTTTATTAATCATCAGCTGTTGGCTATAAAAAAAGAAAAGAAAACACTGGCTGCTGCTATCATCATCATTATCATTGCTTTTCTATCCTTCCTATAATGGCTGCTGCTTGTTATATTAGTTATTTATCCTATGCATAAACCTGCTATATTAGATGATTGCTTTATGAATTGCCTGCTAGATATAAGTGCCGCTTAACATATTGATTACCAGTTTATTTCAGGCTGTATGTTCATTATTAAAGCGACCCATCCAGCTTGCTTTTGGACTGCTTCAGCTTTTAAGCTTGTTATTGCTATATTATAAGCTGATTAATTGATGGGGTTTTTCGTCAATTTTTCTTTTAACAGGTATCTAGGTGGTATCAGTGTTTTTTTTTCCCTTCTTTTTTCAGCAGCATATATTGAAAACCTCAGCCATATTTATAAATTTCCTATTGGAAAAAGGGAAATAGGGATAAAGAGAGTGTCAGGATGACACGAAAGACTAAGAAGGATCTGGGGAGACCAGTCTGTATCTGAAAGTATTGCTCAGAATAGTACAGAAAAGAAAACACAGAACACAGTGAAAGATAAATCTCAAAACATCGTTACTTGCCTCTAGAAATTTGCACATGTACCAGAGATGGATAAAGAAGAAACTTTGTCTGTAGTATCTACCTCACCGCAGGGAGTAGATAAAGAGAGAACATCTGACGGTACAGAGATACAGATGAACTGTTCACAAATAAGCTTTTTTCCTGATTTCTCAGCAGCAGTGCAACACCAAAGTGTGGGATTTATCAAGGTGAAGCGGTGACTGAGGCAGTTGGACTTGCCCTATTCTATACTTTTCCCAGCTAAACTCAGAGTAACAGCACAGGGCACCACACATTTTTTTCATCTCCGGAACTAGTGACCCAGTGGCTGGACAACTATAAACGGTCAAATTGACTTCTTTTTACTTATTTTTTCCTTTTCTCTTTTTTTTCTTTTCCGCTATTTTTAGGAACATGATTAGACATTTTGTGAGGGGGAGAGGGGTGGAGAGAGCGCTTTTTTTTTCTTTTTTAGACCTCTCAAACATATAGCCCCCATGTTTGTGTTTTGTTATGTTGATTATGTCTTTGTGTATATATATTCATTGTATATGTTTTATATGTTTTTGTTTAAGCGGCAAGCAGTGTTTAGCTCATTAGGGCAATTCGCACCCTTGATAATATGTCTGCAGGAAACCCATTTAAACCCTGAGACATTACATTATTTAAAACGAAACCAGTTCAATACTCAGTATCACTCAACATATACATCATACTCCAGAGGAGTGTCTATACTTGTATCCAATGGATTGGATTGGATTTTAGGAGTAGACAAATTAAGAGGGATAGTAAAGGTCGATTTTTTTTTGTACTGTATATTATCAGGTCGTTCATATGTGATAGTAAATATATATATGCCTCCACCATATTCAATGGAGGTATTTAAAGAATATACTGTATTCAGTTCATATCTGATAAAATAGATAGTGCATGCCTATTGGTTGGTGATTTTAATAACAATTTGGACTCTGCAATAGATAAATACAACATAACGTATAAACAAACTCCATTGGGGCCTACGGCCTTTGCTAGATATATAGCGGAATTGGGATTGATAGATCTTTGGAGACAGCGTAATCCAACAAATAGGGAATTTTCTTGCTTTTCCAGTAGTTATAAAACCCTCTCTAGATTAGATTTAGTGATGGGAACATGTTACCATATCTTTGTGATACCAAATATGAGGCTAGGGGTATCTCAGACCACTCTCCTATAAAATATTACATTTTTCTTTTAGGACTAATCTGGGATGTACTCTATGGAAGGTGAATCCATATTGGTTTTCACTTTTTCCCTCTTCTGAAGAAATTATGATTGAATTAATCACTTATCAGAATATAAATAGAACTTCGGTCTCACCTTTAATATATTGGGATGCAATGAAAGCGTATCTTCGATGTCTCCTTATTGCGCAAATATCAAACATTAAGAAAAAATTTAGGCAAATGGGAAAAAACCCTAGCTGATAATATATATATATATATAATTAATCCAATTGAAGATACAAAAAAAGAATAGCTTCATAGTCAACTGCATTATGCAGCAGTGGCTAAGGAGAAGGCAGAAAAAAAGAGATTTTTCCTTCAACAACCATACTTGAAGAGGGAAAGGGGACAGGACATTTATTGGCAACTATTGTAAAAGCTCAGTGACCAGCATCATATATATATCTGAAATACAATCATCTTTAAATAAGAGGGTTGATACTACCCCAGAGATACTAGCGGTATTTAGGGAATATTATATGGTAATATATAAGAGTAGGGTATCCTACTCGGAGGAGTCCTTCAATAGATTCTTTGATACTATTGAATTACCAAATATCTCAAAGCATAAAAGGGAGGCTTTGGAGGGCCCATTAACATTGAATGAGTTGAGAAATGCAGCAGTTAATTTACTTAATAATAAAGCATGAAGCTCTAATTATTGTTCTATTGAAACCAGATAAGGAACCAAGTAACCCTGACTCATACCGTCTAATATCTTTGCTAACGTCAGACATTAAGCTGTTGGCAAAAGGTGCTGGCGACTAGATTTTAAGATACATCTCCAAACTAATTCACTGTGACCAATCAGGCTTTATTCCTAATAGATCTACAGCAAACAATATTAGACGGCTATTACAACAGATAATATGGGAAACAGGGCTATGTCACTTGATGCAGCTAAAGCATTTGACAGTATAGAGTGGGTGCTTTTGTGGAATTATTTAAAACTATATGGGTTTGGCCCCATATGTATTAAATAGATACAACTTTTGTATGATTCCCCAAGCGCAAGTGTACAGGTGAATGGATGTGTATAGGCCCCTTTTTCTTTGACCAGAGGGACGAGGCAGAGATGTCCCCTATCCCCGCTTCTTTTTGCTCTGGCCATAAAACCATTGGCGGAGTCTATCCGTTCTTCTGTGGATATTGTTGGACTTCACAGATCTACAGGTGAAGATAAGATAGCACTCTAGCCGATGATACTTTAGTGTTTTTGGGGGACACGGGGCCATCCATGTCAGCAGTTATGTCCTTGATAGACTTGTATGGATGCTTTTCAGGATTTAATATTAACTGTGACAAATTTGTAATGCTGCTTGTGGATCCTGAGCCTACAGGACATCCGTGCCAGACTCATCAGAGCGCCCTGGTTACATTGTTTAAATACCTGGGAGTGGTAATCACACTGAATGTTATAGAATATACAGATAGGAATATACTCTCTCTTATTGTTAAATTTAGACAATTGAGTAAAACATGGAGTAAATTTCCATTGTCTATGGTAGGGAGGGCAAATCTGGTGAAGATGGTAAGGATGCCCTGGTTGTTGTATGTGTTACATAATTGCCCCATATGGTTGACGTTATGACTGTTTAGGACTATTGATTCAGTTTTTAAGGATTTTGTGTGGAAGGGAGGAAAACCTAGAATTAGATTTGAAATATTACAACAACCCACTGATAAGGTTTGAAATAAGAGAATCTGGATGCCGCACACTGGATAAAGTTGAAAATTCTTCTTTATTGTAAAAATAGGATCATCAAAAATACAGGACAATCAGGCAGATGGTACAGACACAGCTGACGCGTTTCACACTCTAGTTTGAGTGCTTACTCATGGGTAACCCATGAGTAAGCACTCAAACTAGAGTGCGAAATGCGTCAGCTGTGTCTGTACCATCTGCCTGATTGTCCTGTATTTTTGATGATCCTATTTTTACAATAAAGAAGAATTTTCAACTGTATCCAGTGTGCGGCATCCAGATTCTCTTATTTTAAACCTTGCTTCAATTTGCATTTAGCCAGCACCTGGGACTCCCCTCCTCTGAAGGATCCACTCAACACAAACCTGGGAGCAAGTCTACCTGAGCAGTGAATCACCTTCCCTGTTTTGTCAACCCACTGATAAGGGGGGAATTGCGATACCTAATGCAAGATTATATTTTATTGCATCACAACTACAACATTGGTATGGTTGGGAGGCAGTGGACATGGAGGACCCTACACAAAAGATAATAACATCCCAATTTAAAAAAATACCCCTTAGTTCAACTAATAGTAGCTCACCATTTTTAGAATAAAAAAAGTTCCCTACTTTCTATTTGATTCATAGAGTATGGGAAGCAGTACAAAATATTACTCAACATAAGGGTTATACAAAACAGATGCCCATATGGGATAACTATTTATGAATTAAATAAACTCCTGGAATTCTCAGACTGGAAAAAAGGAGGGTATTATATTTCTGTATCAGTTATATGAAGGGGATGTTTTACTCCCTTTTAATATATTAATAGACCGTTATCAGCTAACAAACAATAATTTTTATCAATACCTTCAAATACGTCATGCATTACAAATCCAAAGTTCAAAAATCCAATTACAGTATGAGCACTCTAAAATACTAACAAAGGCAACCTTGCCTGCCTATAGGAAATGAGGATTAATAGGAGATCTTTATTCTAATTTACAAATAATGGATAATACCAAAAAATATAGTCGGGGTCGGTGGCAAGGAGATATAGATGATTCAGATGAGGAGGACTGGACACGTGCCCTGGAAACATTTCCTAGGACATCTCTCTCGCCCTCCCAAAGGCTATCTCAGCTTTTTATTATACATAGAGCTCATTATACTCCACAAAAACTTTATGCTTGGGGAAAATATACAACACCGTTATGCCAGCAATGTTCTCTATTTAATGGCTCTCTCATCCACATGCTATGGCGCTGCCCAAAGCTTCATCGCTATTGGGAAAAAGTATTTATAACCCTAAACTTATTATGCTTCACTGAGACAACAGGGACGACCAAACTTGCACTATTGGGTATAATACATGATGGAGCAATATCATTAGAGATGCATACTATGTGGATAAGATCCTTATACTTAGCACGCAAAGTTATTCTAAAAAAATGGACATCTGTTGATCCTCCAACTCATAAACAATGGGTTGAGAAACTCAATTATATACTTAAAAGAGAAAAATTAAACATATAAAGCATAAAGGTACACCCCAAAGGTCTGGTCAAGCTGGATAGAACCTAGTAATAAATTATATAATGGTCTATCTAGTATAGAGGAGTAAAGGTAGTAGGCATAGATGGGAGAAAAGAGCCGAGGTAGAAGGGTAAGGAGTAGAAGAACGTATAATAAAAAGAGGGGAGGGAAAGAAAAGGAAAAGAAAAAAAGGAAGAGAAAGACAGTTTGTTACTGCTTGAAGGAAGATGCCATAGCCCGATGATTGATACTGGGGGAGCTCAAGCTGATGTGTAGAATATATTTGCTTAGAAAAATGTAAAATACCATGTAAGATAACATAAAAAGGAAAAAAAAAAAGAAACAAGGTAAAAACAACAGAAAATAAATAAAGCAGCTGCTAAAACCGTGAGATACACACATGTACAGATATAAAGTTCAATGTAGCAACACTATAAAAAATAGGAGCTTGCCTTTTGGTAAGCGCGCATTCTATGTGGTGGAGGTGCACTGTCTTAAAGAGGTGTTTATCACAAGTATCTTCACTGATGTGCAATTTATGGACTGTCTATTCATTTTCATTGTTACCACATGCAGTATCTCACAAAAGTGAGTACACCCCTCACATTTTTGTAAATATTTTATTATACTTTTTCATGTGACAACACTTAATTAATGACACTTTGCTACAATGTAAAGTAGTGAGTGTACAGCTTGTATAACAGTGTAAATTTGCTCAACACACAGCCATTAATGTCTAAATCGCTGGCAACAAAAGTGAGTACACCCCTAAGTGAAAATGTCCAAATTGGGCCCAATTAGCCATTTCCCTCCCCGGCGTCATGTGATTGGTTAGTGTTACAAAGGTCTCAGGTGTGAATGGGAAGCAGGTGTGTTAAATTTGGTGTTATCGCTCTCACTCTCTCATACTGGTCACTGGAAGTTTAACATGGCACCTCATGGCAAAGAACTGTCTGAGGATCTAAAAAAAAGAACTGTTGCTCTACATAAAGATGACCTAGGCTATAAGAAGATTGACAAGACCCTGAAACTGAGCTGCAGCACAGTGGCCAAGACCATACAGCGGTTTAAAAGGATAGGTTCCACTCAGAACAGGCCTCACCATGGTCGACCAAAGAAGTTGAGTGCACGTGCTCAGCGTCATATCCAGATTTTGCCTTTGGGAAATAGACGTATGAGTGCTGCCAGCATTGCTGCAGAGGTTAAAGGGGTGGGGGGTCAGCCTGTCAGTGCTCAGACCATACGCCGCACACCAAATCAAATTGGTCTGCATGGCTGTTATCCCAGAAGGAAGTCTCTTCTAAAGATGATGCACAAGAAAGCCTGCAAACAGTTTTCTAAAGACAAGAAGACTAAGGACATGGATTAGTGGAACCATGTCCTGTGGTCTGATGAGACCAAGATAAACTTATTCGGTTCAGATGGTGTCAAGCGTTTGTGGCGGCAACCAGGTGAGGAGTACAAAGACAAGTGTGTCATGCCTACAGTCAACCATGGTGGTGGGAGTGTCATGGTCTGGGGCTGCATGAGTGCTGTCGACACTGGGGAGCTACAGTTCATTGAGGGAACCATGAATGCCAACATGTACTGTGACATATTGAAGCAGAGCATGATCCCCTTCCTTCGGAGACTGGGCCGCAGGGCAGTATTCCAACATGATAACGACCCCAAACACACCTCCAAGATGACCACTGCCTTGCTAAAGGAGCTGGGGGTAAAGGTGAGGGACTTGCCAAGCATGTCTCCAGACCTAAACCCTATTGAGCATCTGTGGGACATCCTCAAACAGGAGGAGGAGGAGCGCAAGGTCTCTAACATCCACCAGCTCTGTGATGTCATCATGGAAGAGTGGAAGAGGACTCCGGTGGCAAGCTGTGAAGCTCTGGTGAACTCCATGCCCAAGAGGGTTTGGACAGTGCTGGAAAATAATGGTGGCCACACAAAATATTGACACTTTGGGCCCAATTTGGACATTTTTACTTAGGGGTGTACTCACTTTTGTTGCCAGCGGTTTAGATATTAATGGTTGTGTGTTGAGTAATTTTGAGGGGACAGCAAATTTACATTGTTATACAAGCTGTACACACACTACTTTACATTGTAGCAAAGTGTCATTAATTAAGTGCTGTCACATGAAAAGATATAACAAAATATTTACAAATATGTGAGGGGTGTACTGACTTATGTGAGATACTGTACGTTGCTGTGTGTTGTAGTTCACACATTCACTGTTTTGGATCATTCACTATTCTTGTTTTATTTTTTATAGCACTGCTACATTAAACTTTATATTAGAATATATTTGTGTTTCTACTATTTTTTTTGTTTTGTTTTTTGCCAAGTTATTCCAAGAGGTGCAAAGTTTTGTTTGGTTTGTGTTTTCTTATTTCATGATACTTTATAAATTGATTTGACATTTTACATGTTTGTATGTATTATAATAAAAATAAAAAATTGTATAAAAAATTGGTTAAAAAAAAAAGAGAAAATAGCAAGGCTTGGCTCAAATTTACAAGAGACAAAGGGCACTGGCCGGGGCATTACTACAAGAATAAGTTTACTGCAGAGGAGACAGCAGGGTAAAATTGACAATCAGATGGACAGTTGTAATCAGGGATACTTTGGCTAATTGGTCTATTTTTATACCAATGTAACCTTTGTTTTACCTATAGGGATAATTGGTGTGGTGTATGTAAGTGATATAATATGAGGTAGTTTAGGTGCACACTGTTTTTGCACTTGTTTTTTGTCTTTAAAATGATGTGAGAAAAGGTAAGTGAAAAGAAATTTCTCCAAAGTGAGGAGAAATGAAATTTTAGACAGTTTTTACTTGAGCAGGTGTCTGCTTTAGAAAATGTCCTTTACACTCATAATATATTTATTTTGGTGCATATATACTTAATGGTTAAGGGCCCTTTAAGACCTTGAAGCCCTTGTGCATTGCATTAACACATGTCTATTAACGTGTGCTTTTTTACAACATGAATGGGTGGCAATTAAACAAAATGTTCAAAAAAGGACATGCACCACTTCTGGCAATGCAGCACATCACAACTCATGCTAGTGCATTATCACATGTTCTGATGCACTGCAAAGCATGTGCTTTGGAGTTGGGTAACCTTAGAACATTAAGGTACCATTTAACATGAGTTAAAATGTGTTGCAGTAACATGCACCTTAAAGTGTACCTTACTGCAATACACTGTGCTGAAAAGGTGTGAATGGGTGCTTATTGTTAGTTTGTGTGCTGCAGTTATCTCACAATATGTGTGCTTTTGTCTCTATTAGCAAGTGGCTTTAAAACGCTTCCCATGAAAATTCCACTCCTTTAAGAGTAACATTTGAAATATTTTAAACAACTTTTACAATTTATATTTCTACATTTGAACACATGAAATGACTGTTCTATATCCTTTAAAAGGCCTTTCAAAATTAACTGGAGTTAAAAACAAAAACTTCATTATCTTTTATATAGTAAAAATCTCTCTACATACATGTATAATGAATGGTTTAATATATCAATCATATGTATGCTCCCCTTTACCCTATGTACGTCCAACTAAATGTAAAGCAGTAGATGAATGGTGCAGAAACTCCCAGTGGGGGATCAGGGGTGTTGGAACATAACAATGGTGGGAGTACTATATTTTGCATTCAATTCATTACACAGAAGGCACAAGCAGATCCTCTAAACAAAGAAAATGTTAATATAAAAGGTCACCACGACAAAGACATTTTAATTTACTGTACATAATTTAACTCTATACTGTGATGTTCTTGTTTTATGCAGATGTTATAATCTCCTTTAATATTGAAGCTTTAAATAGTTTCAGATTATATTTGTCTCTCTTTTTAAAGGGAACCTACTGTGAAAGTGTAAACTTTTTTTTTCATTTTGTGGAGCTTTCTCACTTAACTGTATCAACTTTGATTCCAATAATTTGCAAATCTAGCTCAACTTTGTATAAAAGGATATGAAAAAGTACACTTTCATATCGATGTTATTCCATATCTAATATCCATTTTCCTTTACATAGAAGATAAAATGCTCCTAAAGGTGACATCATAAATAATATTGAACTGATTTAATTGTGATTGCCATAATATGAAAAATGTAGCATGAAAGACATTTTAAAAATATTCTTCTTTTGTTTCGGTGTTGGGTTACACCCCCCCCCCCCGCAATAACATATATTGACATTATATATACTAGAGGTTTAAAAGCGTTCATACCAATAAGTAAATATGCATGCAGAATAAATAACTTGAACAGATAACATAGCATAAAATCTATGTTATGTTACTGCTTGGGTATTTTATTTTTTACCAAAAAGGGCTATTTCAATCTACGTCTATTTACAGAATGCTGAAATACAGGTTTAACTCTACTAAATGTTGAATACTGAATTTTGGTGGAACCCCCTTCTAAGCACCCCAATACTGCAGGGCATGGGGGCTGGAATTGGGGGATGGTAGTGCTCTCACTGCTCTGTTGCTATGGGAATACCAGCTTGCATGCCTGGCATTTAGGGCTTCTTAGCTCTGGGAAGGGGGTCAGGACAAATGAAAAAGAAAAAATGGATATTTGAAATTGCTAAAATTCTACTGTATATGAAAAACACAGGTTTCAAACTCTCAATGACGAGAGAGGAAAAATACACAGCTCCAAAGCAAAAAGTACCTAAGAATACCCTATCCCCACCTTAAACCAGAAAAGAGTTTGAATATTGTGCAAGGAAAAAAAAATAGGAAATTGTTTGCTGGGTCAATTTCATAATAAATCTACATTCTCTAATGCCGCGTACACACGATCAGAATTTCCGTCAGAAAAAACTTGGATGGTTTTTCCGACGGAACTCTGCTCAAGCTTGCCTTGCATACACATGGTCACACAAAAGTTCTCTGAACTTTCGACCATCAAGAACGCAGTGACGAACACTACAACGAGCCGAGATAATGCTTCCGAGCATGCGTCAAATTGTTTCCAAGCATGCGTGATTCTTTGCGTGTCCCAATTGCATAAAGACAAACGCATTTTCGGATAGGAACTTTTCCCGACCGAAAAATAGAGAACATGCTCTCAATCTTTTGTTGGCTGGAATTCCGCCAGCAAAAGACCGATGGAGCATTTTCCGACAAAAAGCTCTCATCTGAGTTTTGCTGGCAGCATTTCCGATTGTGTGTACGCGGCATAAGTGATAGATTAGATGAGTAATACAAAATACTATGTCTTCCATTGGAAAAAAGATGTGGTATACATGGGTGAATGTTGTTTCATTCTTTTTTCCCCAGCGTATATTGAGTAAATCTGTTTTGAAAATGGGTGAAAACCACTGTGATAAAAAAAGTGATTGGTCACATTTGAATGTTATCTGAAAATGTGTAATTTTTGTTAGAAAAGTTGTGTGAATCTTGGGTTAAATCAAATAATAAGACAATCCAAAATCTTCTATTTTAACCACTTAAGGACCAAACCTATTTTTTTACACTTGGTGTTTAAAGTTAAAATCAGTTTTTTGCTAGAAAATTATTTAGAACCCCCAAACATTATATATTTTTTTCAGACACCATAGATAATAAAATGGTGGTCGTTGTCACTTTATGTCACACTATGTTTGCGCAGCGGTCTTACAAACGCTATTTTTTTGGAAAGAATACATTTTTTGAAAAAAAATATAAGAAATTAGTAAAGTTAGCCCAATTTTTTTTATATATTGTGAAAGATAATGTTACACCGAGTAAAATGATACCCAACATGTCATGCTTTAAAATTGCACCCGCTTGTGGTATTGCAACAAACTTTAACCTTAAAAAATCTCCATTGGCGACGTTTCAAACTTTACCTCACATGTGTGGTTTGAAGACTGTTTTTCATATTCGGACGTGACTTACGTATGTGTTCGTTTCTGCGAGCGAACACTTAGGGACGGGGGGCTTTTTAAAAAATTTTTTATTAATTATTTTACTTTTTATTTTTTATTTTTTATCATTTCCTCACTTGACTTCCTGCCCATCAGAGAAAAGCATCGGATCGTCTCCGCTGCTACTGACGGCACCTCTTCCATCCCTGATAAAAGTGATCTCACAGCGAATGCGCCATAGAGACCACTTATCTTTAAGTGGACCACCTGCCATTGAAAAAAATACCGGGGTTAAGGCAGCTATCTGCTGCCATAACAACAACGGTATTTAACGTCAAAGTAGCGACGTATATCGACCGTGGGCAATCTGTAAGTGGTTAAACATCCCCAATTGCCACAATTATTTAAGTTAATATTTGTATATAACATTGAGAGGAAGTCTATCAATCTCCAGCTATTCTATAACTAAAATGCAATGCATTCCCTACCAGCCGAAGAACATATAGGGACAATAAGGTAGCTGGCAGGGTTGGTACTGAAGTTCCACAAACTACAGTTTTATAAGGAAGAATTGTCCAAAATGTACTACAGAAAAAGTATACAGACAGTGTTTACTGCAAATTAAAAGACCCCATATAACTCAGCAATGTAAAATTGGCCAGCAGCAGGGCAGTTTCAAATAGAAAGGCTAGGTCCAAATGTACTAGACACAAAGGGCACTGGCTGTGGCTTTACTACAAGAATTAGGATCATGCAGAGGATATAGCAGTGTAAAACTGACCAGCAGGACAACTTTAATCAGGGCTATTATGGCTGATTGGTCTATTTTTACAGTGGTTTATATATCGTATTTATCAGCATAGAACACGCACAGGTGTATAACATGCACCCCAATTTTAGGAGGGAAGATAAAAGTGATCTCACAGCGAATGCGCCATAGAGACCACTTATCTTTAAGTGGACCACCTGCCATTGAAAAAAATACCGGGGTTAAGGCAGCTATCTGCTGCCATAACAACAACGGTATTTAACATCAAAGTAGCGACGTATATCGACCGTGGGCAATCCGTAAGTGGTTAAACATCCCCAATTGCCACAATTATTTAAGTTAATATTTGTATATAACATTGAGAGGAAGTCTATCAATCTCCAGCTATTCTATAACTAAAATGCAATGCATTCCCTACCAGCCGAAGAACATATAGGGACAATAAGGTAGCTGGCAGGGTTGGTACTGAAGTTCCACAAACTACAGTTTTATAAGGAAGAATTGTCCAAAATGTACTAGAGAAAAAGTATACAGACAGTGTTTACTGCAAATTAAAAGACCCCATATAACTCAGCAATGTAAAATTAGCCAGCAGCAGGGCAGTTTCAAATAGGAAGGCTAGGTCCAAATGTACTAGAGACAAAGGGCACTGGCTGTGGCTTTACTACAAGAATTAGGATCATGCAGAGGATATAGCAGTGTAAAACTGACCAGCAGGACAACTTTAATCAGGGATATTATGGCTGATTGGTCTATTTTTACAGTGATTTATATATCGTATTTATCAGCGTAGAACACGCACAGGTGTATAACACGCACCCCAGTTTTAGGAGGGAAGTTTAAAGAAAAAAACCCTTACATTTCAAATAAAGAACTTTGAAGCAAAATTAGGGTCACAGCTCATCAATGCACCCTGCTCAGTGCCCATCTGCAGCCTCTAAATTGACCATCAATGCACCCTACTCAGTGCCCATCTGCAGCCTACTGTATAAATTGACCAATAATGCAGCCTGTTCAGTGCCCATCTGCAGCCTATAAATTGATCAACAATGCAGCCTGTTCAGTGCCCATCTGCAGCCTCACCTTTCCCATCATTGTAGCCTCACCAGTGTTGGATTATCCCTGCTGTCTCTGAGGGAAGAGGAGGAGCGAGTGCCACTGAAATACACAGAGCCACGATCTCCTGTGTACCCGGTGCTCCGTCACTCACAGCCACGCCTCCTGGCCCTGCTCATATGATAGACAGAACAGTGGCCCAATGTGGGGCCAGGAGGAGTGGCTGTGACTGACGGAGTGCCGGGTATACAGGAGATCGCGGCTCTAAATAATTCAGCGGCGCTTGTTCCTCTTCCCTCAGAGAGGGCAGGGATCGGTGTATAACACGCACCCACGATTTTCCCCTGAATTTAAGGGGAAAAGAGTGTGTGTTATATGCTGATAAATACAGTATTTTTCTTCTATCATTGGGGATAAGTGACGCAAGTGATAAAACTTGAGGTGTTTTAAGTGCGCACTGTTTTTGCATTTATTTTTTTGTCTTTTAAATGATGAAAGAAAAGGTAAGAGGTAAGAGGACATCTCTCTAAAGTGAGGGGAAATCACATTTTGGACAGTTTTTACCAGAACAAGTGTGTTCTTTATGTCCTTTGTATTCCATCACACTAATATTGCAGTTATTCTGGTAAGTATATATTTAATGGATGATGGCTCTTGGTGTACTGCATTACTACACATCTGTTAATGTGCTTTTTTGACATTTTACATTACCATGTATTGCATTAAGTCACCCTATTAAAATGAATGGCTGGAAATGTACCAAAATGCCCAAAAAAGGACATGCACCATTTTTGGCAATGCAGCACACCACAACACAAACAAGTGCATTGCCACGTGTTGTGGATCTGCGTACCTTAGTGCATTTGAGGTGCCATTCAATGTTAGGCGTTGACATGCATTGCGGTAACATTAACGTGTGCCTTGTTGCAAAGCAGCACACTGAAAAGATGTGAATGGTCCCTTAGTTTTATAGCATGTCCTGCAGTTATCTCAAACATATATGTGCTTTTAGCTTTATTATCAAGCTGTTTCTAGTGCTTTTAATGAACATTACACACCTTTAGGAATAACATCTCAGAACACTTGAAACAACTTTTTCTACATCCTATTAAAAGCCTTTCTTAATTAACTGGGTTTAAATACAAAAAAAGTCAAATACTTCAGTATTTATTATGGTATAGAAATGTCTCTAGATACAAGTTTAATGAATAGCATTGTTTACATGTTATTCCCCCTTTTAACCACTTTCAGATTGCCCACTGCACATTTACTGTAGCAGGGCGGCCCAGCTGTGTGAAACAATGTACCTGTATGTTGTTTCCACTTCGGGGTCTGGGGCATGCGCGTGAATCACCAGCGACCCACTGTGATTGGACACAGCAGGAGCAATCAGCAGGTACGGCGGCCGTAATGGCTGCCAGGACCCGCCAATCATGCACTGGAGAGGCAGACCACCATTCTGTCAGAGAGGAAGAGAGAATCTTGTGTTCTTGCTAATCAGAAACACAGATCTCTCGCTTCCTCCAGTTAAAGCGGAGCTCCACCCAAATGTGTAACTTCCGCTTTAAGGACTCCTGACCCCCTGACATGCCACATTTGGCATGCAATTTTTTTGGGGGGTGGGTACCTAGTTTTTGACAGGTACCCAGCTCCCACTTTCACTAGGGGAACCACTCTCTCCCCTCCCTCCCGGCAATCTTCTGGGACACGTCACAGGTCCAGAAGATTGCCTTGCCATTCAGGACGTGCAGTGCAAGTCGCGCATGCGCAGTGCACACCCAGCTGTGAAGCCGCAAGCTGTCACAGCTGGGTGCCCACACTTGCATTGCCGGCACCGCGGATAGGGGAAGAAAACAAGCGAGGCTTCAGTCGGCCGCATCGCTGGACCGTGGGACAGGTGAGTGTGTGTTTAATAAAAGTCAGCTGCTACACTTTTTGTAGCTGCTGACTTTAAATAAACACAGAAATGCTGGAACTTCACTTTAAACCATCCCCCATACAGTTATAAATTACTCCCTAGAGGCACACTTAAACCTTTGATCGCCCCTGATGTTAACCCCTGCCCTGCCAGTGTCATTTATACAGTGACAGTGCATTTGTTTTAGCACTGATCACTGTTTTAGTCTCACTGGTCCCCAAAAAGTGTCACTTAGGGGTTGATTTACTAAAACTGGAAAGTGCAAAATCTGGTGCAGCTCAGATTAGAAACCAATCAGCTTCCATTTTTTTTTTTGTCAAAGCTAATTGAACAAGCTGAAGCTAGAAGCTGATCGGCTATTATGCACAGCTGCACCAGATTTTGCACTCTTCAGTTTTAGTAAATCAACCCCTAAGGCCCCTTTCACACATGCGGACAGTATGTCCGTATTTCATCTATCCGTTTTCGGATGAAATACGGACATACATGCATCCCTATGGGATAGCGGGTGTCAGCGGATGTACATCCGCTAACACCCGATGTTGTCCGGCTCCGCTCTCGTCCGATTCTGCGGACGGAAGAAAATCCTATTTTTCTATCCGTCTGCAGAGCGGATCGGATGAACACGGACAGACGGTCCGTGTTCCTCCGATCCCCCATAGGGGAGAGCGGAGATCTGACAGGGCGGTCCCTGCACAGTGTGCGGGTCCCGCCCTGTCATCTGCCTGCTCAGCTGGGGAAAACGGAGCGATCCCCGCTGAGCAGCGGATAAACACGGGGCGGATCAACACGGATCCGTCCCGTGTGAAAGGGGCCTTAGTGTCCAATTTGTGTCACAGTCCCAAATGTCGCAGTCCCACTAAAAATTGCTGATCGCCGCCATTACTAGAAAAAATAAAAATAAACATGCCATAAAAATACCCCATAGTTTGTAGACGCGATAACTTTTGCACAAACCAATCCATATACACTTATTGAGATTTTTTTTACCAAAAACATGTAGCAGAATACATATTGGCCTAAATTGGTGAATTTTTACATTTTTTTTAATTGGATATGCTTTATAACAGAAAGAAAGAAATATATTTTTTTTCTTCAAAATTGTCAGACTTTTTTTGTTGATAGCACAAAAAATAAAAACTACAAAAGTGATCAAATGCCACCAAAAGAAAGCTCTATTTGTGGGGAAAAAAAAGGACATACATTTTGTTTGGGCACAGCGTCACATGTACACACAATTGTCAGTTAAAACAACGTAGTGTCGTATTGCAAGAAATGACCTGATTATGAAGGGGGTGAAACCTTCTGGGGCTGAAGTGGTTAAAATATGTACAGCTCACTAAATGCAATGAAGTTATGGTGTAGAAACTCAGCTTGGAATGATAGTACATAAAGGTGTGAATGAGGTTCACCCGCTCTACAAATATACTTTGCATGCTTTATGCATGATGCAAAAACAGACCCTCTAAATAAAGAAAATCTAAATCCAAAAGATCAACATCACAAAATAATTATATTTTACTGTATATAGATTTACTTTATACTATGGTGTTTTTTCTTGTTTTATCCATGTTATAATCTGCTTTATGCAACCTTAACTACAGTAGTTTAACCTCCCTGACAGTATTCCCGAGTGTGGCTCGGGGTGGATTTTAAGTACCAAAATCGGTATCCCCGAGCCACACTCGGGATTGCATTGCAGGATCCAGGTACAGTTACTTACCTTGTCCCCAGGATCCTGCGTTGTCTCCCCGCTGCGTGCAGCGGCTGTGTCTCCGCTCGATGTATCACAGAGCTGAGCTCCGTTCCCTGCGAGCGTTGCGACACACGGGGACGGAGCAGGGCGCCAAATTCAAAAAGTGAAATACACACTCAACACATACAGTACACTGTAATCTTACAGATTACATTACTGTATCAAATAATTTCACATCCCTTTTGTCCCTAGTGGTTTGTCCAGTGCCCTGCATGCAGTTTTATATTATAAATACTGTTCTTTCTGCCTGGAACACTGGAGATCGTCCATAGCAACCAAAACCGTCCCTTTACATCAAAAGCGGTTTTAGACCAGCTAGAAAACAGTGATAATAAATTAGAATCACTTGCAGAATTGAGTGATAGTGATTTGTGGGGAAATGCATCGTCAAACACTAAAAGTAATGACAGCGACAAATTTCAGTGTTTTTGATTTGATTACATTATTGAATAATTTTTATTATTATTATATTATTATTTGTTATAATTATTTATAGTTATTTATTATATTATAATTTATGATTTCGTGTTTCAAACTTTATCATACCCGGGATGTCTACTAGACTCTTGTTTGGACAGATTTAAGTGTTTTATTTCTAAGAATTACAGGCCTACAATATAAAATGCCAAATTTCCATGCAAAAGAATAGTACTGCTTTGTGCAACAAAAAGCTGAAATACTCATACCGCCAGGGAGGTTAAGATATTAGTCTCTCAGTGGTGGCTGGTGGGTTTTTTTTTGGGGAGCGGCACACAACCAGCCCCCCGGCAACAACCCAAACTCCCCCCCTGCGACAACCCAAACCCCCTCACCACTGTCTGCCGGTAAATCCACCGGCACTTACCTTTTCTGGTCGGCGGGCATCGGTGGGGATCGGGCATCGTGGCACCAGGCAGCGGTGGGGATTGGGCATCAGTGGGCATCCGAGGAGTGGCAAGGATCAGGCAGCGAACAGGCTGCGGTGGGCATCCAGGCATCGGCTAGCGTCTCCCATGTCTTCTCATTCCCGCTTTTCTGTGTGTCTCCTCCCCTCCTCCTAGGCATCCAATAGGCTCGCCTGTCCTATTGGGTGACAGGTATCAGACCCGCCTCCCGATTGGCTAGGAGGAGGATCAGTATTGCAACAGTGAATATTCATTCGCTGTTGCAACACACCTGGGTGGGCTCCAGATGCAATTCTCTGTGCCCTGGGCCCACCCTATTTTGAAGCCTATTAGAGCCTTAGACCCCACCCATCCCCGCCACAGGAATTTATGCACCCGACGTCCTGGTAGGGGGAGGGCGGCACCAGGGATAGGGTGGCGGTGTCCGTGCACCCACAATGAATCGACCGTCCCTGGTCTCTCTTATTAAAGGGCACCCACTAAAAAAGTGCAAAGTTTGTGTTGCATTTTTTAGGGCCCTTTTGCGCAACTATAACAACTTTATACCTAACATTTTGCAAATTATGTTCAACTTTGCTTGTAGGGTCTGTGTTACAGAGCTCTCTTTCTACACTGCCCCAAATAGCATCAATATGAAAAGGTGCACATTTCATATCATTCTTATCCCATATCTAATATCCTTTTTTCTCATCACAGAAGATACAGTAGTTCCGAAAGTGACATCATAATGGATATTTAGCTTCTTTACAGGTGATTGTCCATATTATGTAACATTTTACCTTAAGGTTTTGAAGTATCCCTTTCATAAATTTAACATGCATTGTGTGGAAGGGGTGGAATGGAAGACTCATCAAAACCTGAAATCTATGGAACAGGCTGGGTACTTTTTTCACTAAAAGGGTTATTTCAACTCATTTCTGTTTACTCCTCTCTAAGCAACCCCCAAAGCTGCAGGACATGAGGGCTGGTATACAAATAGTAGGGCGCTGCACTTTCACTGCTCTCTTGCTCTATGAATACAAGCTTGCATGCTGGCTTTCAGGTCTGCTTAACTCTGCGAGGGAGGCATTTTTTTAACCACTTGCCGACCAGACTTTTCTGACACTTTTTGTTTATAACTTTAAATCAATATTTTATTCTAGAAAATTACTTATAACACCCAAACATTATACATTTTTTTTAGCAGAGACCCTAGGGAAATAGATGGCCATCATTGCAATTTTTTACCTCACATGGTACTTGCACAGCAGAAAAAATAGACTTTAATGATTAAAAAACAAACAAATACAATATTTACCCCTATTTTTTTATAATGTGAAAGATGATGTTACGCCGCATAAATAAATACCTAAAATGGCATGCTTTAAAACTGCACACACTCGTGGAATAGTGACAAACTACGGTACTTAAAAATTTCTATAGGCAATACTTTAAACGCCTTTACAGGTTACTGGATACAGAGGAGGTCTAGTGATAAAATTATTGCTCTTGCTCTAATGTTTACAGCCATACCTCACATGTGTGGTGTGAATACCGTTTACATATATGTGACTGATTTACATAAGTGTTCGCTTATGTGCGTGAGCACAGAGTGATGGGGGTTTACATTTTTTTATTATTATTTATTTCACCTTTTAGTTTTACACTTTCCCTTTAATAATGTATTTTAATAGAAGGGTAATGATGATGGGTCCTCTTTATGGAGAGATCTGGGGAAAAACTCAAATATTTCTGGAGAGTGGGGGGGACATCCCCTCCCACTGCTTTGGAAACCATTTTGGCGGCTCATGAGCTGCTCAGAATGGTTTGATGAGAAGGCCGCACACTGGCTACAAAAAACGTTACCGGGGTTATAAGGAAACCGGCACCAATGGTGCTGAAATTCCACAAAGATTTCAGGACATCTACTGAATGTTTAAAAAATTATTTTAGCTCTAAAGATGATGTAAAACCCCCAAACATGTTAAATTTTCTGAAAGCAGACACCCTATAGAAAAAAATAGTGGTAGTTCTAATTTTTATGTCACACGATATTACCGCAAAAGGTCTAGGAAATGCAAACTTTCAGTAAAAAAACACTAAAGTAAATTTTAGGGCAAACAAATGCAATGAATTATCCAAAGTTTTGGTAAAATATTAGGTTGTGCCGAATAATGCGTTACCCAACATGCCAAACCTTAAAATTTGTTTGTAACTGTGAAATGGCGACAAACTTCAGTACCATATATTATCTATAAGTGACGTTTCGAAAGCCCCCTATAAGTATCTGTTTCGTGTTACAGAGGAGGTCTTATGCAAGAATTATTGCTCTAACTCCGGCATGCATGGCATTATGTAACAAGTGTGATGCAATCGATCTTTTCATGTAGAGGCGCCCGACACATGTATTTACGTTCATATGTGTGTATATGTGGAGGTAGGGGGCCTCAACATTTTTTGGGGGGGATTTTATGTGCTTGGGAGTAACTTCTTTTTTTGCAAAAATGTTTTCGCAACTTTTGTTTTCATCACATGGGGACAAAAAGTCCCCAATGTGATGATTTATAGGTGACAGGTTCTCTTTAGAGATATGCAAGGCCTAAAAGACCCTGCATGTCTCATTTGGACTCGCGATCTGCATTCCAAAACATTACTTCATGGCTAACTAGATGGGGGAAACCTAGATGCTGACCTGGAAGTGATGGACGTTGAGCAGATATGTGTCCTCTCTTCTGCTTCCCCCCCAGCCGCCGCTCCTGCAGATAGGCAAGCGAAGCCCAGAAAGCATTGCAGGGGTTGCACATGGGGGGGCACCAGTACCGGGTTTAGTGAGCAATTGAGCGATAGCGCTGCCGCCTGAATGCTTTCACCTGACATTCATTCAAAAGTCTGCCTGTCAGTTTCACACACAATCTCAGTGGCTGCAGAATTGTGTGCTAAACCCCCTGCTGTCAGGTCCGCAAGACGTATGGACCTGGCAGAGAAAGGGTTAAAGGGTTGCTTTACTAAAACTGGAGAGTGCAAAATGTAATGCAGCTTCAACTTTTTTAAGCTTTTTTTCAAAGCTTAAATGAGCAAGCTGAAGTTAGAAACTGGCTACCATGCACAGCTGCACCAGATTTTGCACTGTCCAGTTTTAGTAAATGAACCCCTAAGTGTTTGAACTTTTTATTACACAAGTAAAAAAAAACTTTTTTCGAGGGGCGTGGCCTGGACATTGCTGAGTAAGGTCGCATTTCTGGTGAGCTCCTGGCCTCCCCCTGCCTACCCTAGCTTTTTTACTCTATTATCACCGGTATGAGCTCGGCAAAAAGACACAGAACTAGAGCTACAACTAGAGCTACCCGCTCCAGCATCTCCTGGAGTGACATCCAGCACTTCTTCTCGCAGCTCCAGAAACTCTCCAGGTACTACAATGGCGGCCGCACGTGGCTCTCCCCACGAGGCCCCGTCCTTACACTCTTCACCTCCGTCCCCCAGCCCCTCTGCCTCATCAACTTGCCTCTCAGGGACCCCGGCAGCCTTCAGACCAAAGCCGTCGGCATCCCTGCATCCACCATGTACAGGTCAGCTAGACCAAGACATCCATGCCCTGCTGCAAGCCCTCCCCACCAAAACGGAGATCGAGGCCCTGATCCTCTGGCTGGAGGAGAACCATTGGAGGGACATTCAGGAAGTGAGAGATGAGGTTCATGGGCTCCCGGATATGATGACTGCGGGAGAAACTTCTCTCTCCACTTTGGAACAGAGAGTAATGGCCCTGGAGCGATCCCAAGATACACACACAGACGCGTCCAGGGAGCTACAACTACACCTGGAAGACATTGAGGACCGGAGCCGCCAGGACAACCAGCGGCTCCGGTCATCCAGGTGTAGTTGTAGCTCCCTGGACGTGTCTGTGTGTGTATCTTGGGATCGCTCCAGGGCCATTACTCTCTGTTCCAAAGTGGAGAGAGAAGTTTCTCCCACAGTCATCCTATCCGGGAGCCCATGAACCTCATCTCTCACTTCCTGAATGTCCCTCCGATGGTGTCGGAGGATCGGGGCCTCGATCTCCGTTTTGGTGGGGAGGGCTTG
Source organism: Aquarana catesbeiana (assembly GCF_042186555.1). Classification (NCBI taxonomy): domain Eukaryota; kingdom Metazoa; phylum Chordata; class Amphibia; order Anura; family Ranidae; genus Aquarana; species Aquarana catesbeiana. The sequence goes on from NC_133326.1 coordinate 658,200,924, forward strand.
CATCAGGGCACGGATGTCTTGGTCTAGCTGACCTGTACATGGTGGATGCAGGGATGCCGACAGCTCTGGTCTGAAGGTGGCCAGGGTCCCTGAGAGGCAGGTTGATGAGGCCGATGGGCTGGGGACGGAGGTGAAGAGTCATCCCGGAGGACCTGGGGGCTACTGTTACAGCCATCTTTCACATGGTCATGGATACCCCGCCGCCCTCGCTGGAACTTGACAGAGTGCATAGGGCTTTGGGCCTGAAATCCAACGATCCAGACCGAGATGTGGTCTGTGGACTCCACCGATATACGCAAAAAAGAGGAGATCTGACGCAGAGCCTGGGAACATGGAGAAGTATATTTCGATGGGGCCCGAATTAGGATCTTACCGGACCTCTCCAGAGCTACACTGCGCCACAGAGCACTCCTTCGCCCGGTCCTGGAGCTGGTGAGACAGCATGACTGCACTTATCGCTGGGGGTATCCACTGGCAGTCATGATTAGAAGGGATTCTACCTCTTTCACACTCCACACAAAGGCAGACCTACCAGCTTTGTTCTCCTTCCTGGGCACAGCTCCCATTCAGGTCCCTGACTGGCTCCAGTACCTCCCAAGACCTACCGGCAGATCGGGCACATCTGTGAGTCGAGGTCCTATGTCAGCCCGCCCGCTGAGAGTACAGAGAAGGTCCCGGGCATCCTCCCTGGATCAACCCAATGAGTCCTATGTCTGCCGCTACCCTCTGTGAGCTATCCCCATGCCACCCCATGTCTTTGGTCCCCACGTGGCCGTTGTTCACCCTGTTGCCTGTTTGCTGCTGGCAGGCGGCTGCGGAACCCTCCCTCGAGGCACCACTTCCCCCCATCCTGAACTGTCTCTGGCTTCCCACTAAACTCACTGCCCGATCTACAGGGGGACCAGCCCCCTCGTTCACACGCCGAGTTGCCCTGTTTGCCACCCTCCTTCTTACTTGCACCGCAATTATGTACTTGCAGTTATCGGACTACAGACATCACTGTCACAGGTGCACATCGCTATACACCTCAGAAGCTCGGGACCCATAAGTTGCCACTGGACCTTACTTTTCTGTGAGCTCTATGTGATACGCTGAAGCGACAATCTGTTCAGTATAGAACTGCCTACCCCTGTTTTCGGTACCTGAATGGTGATGGTGTAATTTAACATGCAGAGTGGTCAGAGGGCGACCATGGGGGACTCTGGGTGGGTGGAGGGATGCGCTCCACCTATCATCTCCTGTTTTTATGGTCCCCTCTAGCTGCTAGGCTAGACTGCCCTCCATGTGGTCCTAAAATAAGAACACATCGTGGGTACTGACATAGATACGTACTAACCCTAGTGGCAAGCCTGGGATGAGGGGGGCTGGAGATGCCATCCCCTACCACTGCGGAAGGGAGGGAGGTGGGAGATGCAAACACCCCTCTGAGACGACTACCGTGAAAAGGGTTTCCGGGCAATTACCAACCTGCTGCCTTTCCTCCTCATTTGAATAAGATGACAAGTATAGCTGAGCTGTCCCGGGGAAGGAATGAGTTTCTAGATGAACACTGGAGAGTTGGGGGACTGTCACCCGCGGCTGCGAGCCAGGCATGCCTCGCCTGTTGCCCGCAGGGGGGACCCAAAGTGGTATGCGGGGAACCCGGGCTGCTCTTGAGGAGCGGCATGGATACCGTTGCAACATGGTACCTGGGAGGTCTGGGGGGACTCATGCTCATACCTATGCTGGTTTTTGAACCTGCAAATTGATGTAGCCATTCTCCCATGTTAACATGTTTTGCACTATAAGTTCTGTTTTCATGTTGTTATATTATACTGATCACTACATATTGCTGGGGTGGGCGGGGCGGACCAGGGGCTCCCCCTTGGTTCTGTTTAGCCGCTCCCCTACATAGGTCTTGCGCTCAATCCCCAGCCATTTGCTGGCGAGCATCTTGGCAAATATTGCCACAATTTTAGTTTAGCTTAAGGTCGCTGTGCTTTGCCACGGCCGCCTGGCCTTTGGTACTCTGATTTTCTTCACAGTTTTTTCTGTTCTACTCTGCATTTCTTCTCCGTCTTACCTCCCCCATCCCTAATACCCCTCCCCGCTCCATCTCACCTCCGCCCCCCCCTTGACGTCCTCTAAACCATGGATGTTCTCAGGGTGATCTCACTAAATGCTAAAGGTTTGAATATCCCGGAAAAGAGACGGATGTACCTACATGACATGCACAGACTGCGCAGATCACTTTTGTACAAGAGACATATTTTAGAAATGACAAACTACCGATCCTTAGAAACAAATACTTCCCTAAGGCATATCACTCTACATATCCAGAGGCGAAGGCACAAGGTGTCTCCATTTTTAATGGCCGCTCGGGTGCCCTGGGTATATCTCGATATGGTTACAGACCCTGCGAGCAGATTTCTGTTTCTAAAAAGGCAAGATTGGTGACATCAGAGTGAGACACTGGCCAAGCTTTATGTCCCCAACAGCCAACAAGACCTTTTCCTCTGCCGACATATTGAGAAACTGTTGGAATTTGCCGAAGGTCAATTAATCCTAGGTGGGGATTTTAATACCCCTCTGATCCCTGCGGAAGACACTTCAGTGGGCTCTTCCTCAACTCCTCCTGGCTCCCGTAGGCGAATTGCAAAATCACTACACAATGCCCAATTGGTAGACGTATGGCGCAAATTCCACCATGGGGAATGAGACTATACCTTACTCCCCGCCACATAAAACATACTCGCGCATTGACTTCTTCCTTGTCCCATATGCCCAACTACATACTGTCCAAGACACCTTTATAAGCTCCATAACATGGTCGGATCATGCTCTGGTGGGACTGACCTTTTCCCTCACTGGTAACTCCATGATTCCAAATAGACCACGGAGACTGAATGAGAGCCTTCTTCAGGATGGGGAAGTACTGGCCGATGTAGTCAAAGAGCTAGAGAGCTACTTCAACAACAACACCACTCCTGACTGTGCCAAAGGCACTATCTGGGAAGCCCACAAGGCGGTAATAAGGGGGGTCCTTATTAAACATGGATCCAGAATTAAGCGGCAATGCACATTACAACTGACCTCCCTAATAAGAGACCTACATAACATTGAAGCTGCCACAATCACGTGCCGTCACCACCTCTGGAACGCAAACTGAACACCGTTCATAAACAAATCACTGATCTACTGCACTTCAAAGCCAATAAATCCACCTTACCAGCCCATATCTCACGAGAATTTAAATTAATCTATGAATCTCTTTACAACCTACAAACAGCATCCCCTTCCCAAAACTGCATTGCAGACTACATTTCCTCTTCACAGATGCCTTCCCTGCCTGCAGACGTCTGTACACTCTTAGACGACCCCATTATCATACCGGAGCTTCAACTAGCCTTAGGGCATACCAAACCAAGGAAAGCACCGGGGCCGGACGGCCTCACGATCCAGTACTACAAAACTCTTCTCCCCTCACTAGGAACTCACATGGAATTTTTCAATGATCTGGGCACAGGGATCTCCTTTCATGAGAACACCCTCCAGGCGCACATCTCGGTGATCCCAAAGGAGGGCAAGGATCCGAACTCATGTGGGAGTTACCGGCCCATATCCCTACTGAACACTGATCTCAAACTATTTACCAAAATTATAGCGACCAGACTGCAGAAACACTTGCCCCACCTGGTCCACTTGGACCAAGTGGGCTTTGTTCCATCCAGGGACAACACCAAAGTCCTCAATCTCTTACATGTTGCCAACACCATGAATGACCCATGTGCCTTCCTGGGGACAGACGCAGAGAGGGCATTCAACTGGGTCCACTGGCTTTTTATGTTCTCGGTCCTGCAGCATGCAGGGCTGGGACGCACCATGCTCCACTGGATATCCTCCATCTACTCGAACCCAACAGCCAGGGTTAAGGTCAATGGAGTTCTGTCGGATCCCTTTGCACTCAACAGCGGAACGATGCAGAGCTGCCCCCTGTCACCTCTCTTGTTTGCCCTAACACTGGAACCCTTCCTAAGCCATTTACGTCTAAATCACGACATCACTGGCATCACAGTGGGGGAATCCCAACAAAAAGTGTCAGCTTACGCTGTTAAAATGATATTCACACTTACAAGTAGACATGTGCATTCGTTTTCGTCCGAATGCATTTTCGTCTGAATTTCAGGTATTTTCGTTATCGTTTTAATAAACGATAACGAAAGTTCAGAATCCGAAAAACGAAAGATCCGACATAAACAAATGCTTTATTTTCGTTGCTACAACAGTTCGATATAGATAGGAGATTCGACATGATGATGACAATAACAATCTGTGTCCATCAAACCTGTGGTCGATTGTGCCTAACCTTAACTCTATTAGTCCAAGATTATTCTACATAGAGAGAAAAGATTTGACGTAGGGGAGAAAAGATTCGACGTAGGGGAGAAAAGATTCGACGTAGGGGAGAAAAGATGAATAAAAATAATGATGATGATGAATGTTATTGGCTGATTGTAACCAAAGAGGAGGAGCAGTAAAATAGCTAGAACTAAGTACACACGTACTTTGGCTTATGGTGTCGAAAGTTCTAAGAAGATTCGACGGGCAGGTAAACTATACAGCGTCGTACAGTTTAGCTGCTCCGTCGAATCTTCTTTGAACATTCGACAGACACAATAAGCCTTCAATGACAGATTCAACCTTAATTTGGATTTTCGGATGATTGCAATTTTTAACGAAAAACAAAATAAATAAAAACAAATTTCGGGAGTAACTAAATAAATTTATTTTTCGGACGAAAACGAAATTCCGAAACGAAATATTTCAGTGTGCACATGTCTACTTACAAACCCCTGGATTTCAATCCCTTACTTGTTGCGTGAATTTGAAACATATGGAGCACTGTCCAATCTGAAAATTAATTTTACCAAATCCGAGACAATGAGGGTGGGCATACAACAACACCTCATTTCACAGTTACAAGCCAGCTTTAGATTGAAATGGATGAAGACCGCTCTGAAATACTTGGGCACGCTCATCCCCCCTAAGCTCTCAAAGATTTTTGAACTAAACTTCCCCCCACTACTGAAAACGGTCAAGTCCCTTCTCAATACATGGCACACGGGGTTTCATTCGTGGTTCAGCCGCTGTATACTTAAAATGAGCATTCTCCCTAAGTTCTTATACCTCTTTCAGACCTTTCCCATCTCCATCCCAATGAGTTATTTTAGGCAGACACATTCCCTGTTCATTGATTTCATCTGTGCCAAAAAGAGACCACGCCTAAACAGGAAATTACTCTCCCTACCCAAAAAATCTGGAGGCCTGGCAATGCCAGACGTCCACATATACTATTACGCAACACATTTAAGCAGACTTGTAGACTGGTGCCATCACCGGGACACCAAATTATGGACCCAGTTGGAGCAAGCTAAAAGTGACATCCCCCTCAGGCGAGCTCCCTGGTGTTATGCATCACTTCCAGCCAACCTAAAGAGACACCCCCTTATTGGTTCCACTACACGTATATGCACCCACCTATTTCCCAAAGCATCGCTCTCTTCCTGGAGCTCACCTTTATTCCCCGTATTGGGGAACCCGGCGTTTCCGCTAGGAGTCAACGATGCTGTCTTCCAGAACTTGAGTAACACCGACCGCTTTCAAACCTCTCACTTTAGGACTGCGGGGAGGTGGAGGCCCATGCCGGAACTTACAGACCCCTTGGGTCCTTTCCAGTTGCATTCCTGGAGAGCGTTTCAGCTACGCCATTTCTTAAAAACTATAGTGCCGCCCAACAACCTCTCACCTCAAGAATAATATTGCTCGGACACTGGTGTCCTCCCGCACGCACTGTCCCTAACATATCACATGCTGATCATCCCGCCAGCAGACTACGAACCACCAAGCCTGCTCAGTTGGGAAAGGGACTTGCACCGGCAATTTAGCCCGCACCAATGACACCGCATTCTCCGATTCACACACAGATCCACCATCTGTGAGAAAATACAGGAAACTAATTATAAGCTACTGACACGGTGGTATCGCACCCCCACGTGACTACATAAATTCTTTCCCTCAACGTCAGAACTATGCTGGCAATGCGAGGAGGAGGGAGGAAGTCAAATCACACAGAAATTTACAGAACGTCATATCACGGATGACCCGGCCTTTTTTCTCCTTCACGCCTCTACCACACCAGAGAAAGTCTATAAGAAATCGGTGATACACCACCTCCTCGATGCTGCAAAAGCATGCATTCTGTGGAAATCCCCATGGGCACCGGCCATAAGCCTCTGGATGCATAACGTTGAGGAGATAAACAAAATGGAAGTCCTCATCCTCACACCCACACACCGACAGGACCAATACTCCAAGACATGAACCGTATGGAACATGTTTAAATACTTTGACGAGGAACAGGCACTCTAGGGTTATGATTCTAGTGACGCTACCTTTTGACTCTCTACCCATATGAAAATTTCACTGGAAATGGCACCCCCTACGCATTCTACAAACCCATATGCATAGTCACCCCCCCCCCCAGCTCCTTCCCCCATGCTCCCTCTCCACCCCCTTTTTTCTTCTCTTCCTACTACTTTCTGATCTCACTAGCCCTCTGCATTTATATTTCTCTCTTCATCTAATACCGCTATCTTCTCAGGTTTCTATTATTTCATAGAAAAAGGAAAATGTAAGAGACGCAATCTATGGCCCACTGCCACACTACCCATTCTACAAACCCATATGCATAGTCACCCCCCCCCGCTCCTTTCCCCATGCTCCCTCCCTCCCCTTTTTTTTCTTCTCTTCCTACTACTTTTTGATCTCGCTAGCCCTCTTAATTTATATTTCTCTCTTCATCTAATACCGCTATCTTCTCAGGTTTCTATTATTTCATAGAAAAAGGAAAATGTAAGAGACGGAATCTATGGCCCACCGCCACACTTTGACACTGCATGTTTTGCTATGTTTCTACTGTACTGCAACCATTTATAACACAGGGTTGTTTTCCATCATCATACGGTTAACCCCGGTTGCATTGCAGTTTGTTGTACAGCGCTGTATGGTATGCCAGTGTGTTCATATGTTTTTTATGTGATCTACACCTTGTTGGTTTTATGGATTTTGTCTTTTGAATAAATAAAAAATTTGAAAAAAAAAAAAACTTATTTCATTTTTACATGTAAATCATTTAGCAATGCCTCATTCACAGATTATAGGCAATGTAGAAAAGTACAAACACCATAGATGTATTTTTATGTTCTCACACTTTTGTAAACTCATGTTTTTGTATTCATGCATTTTATTATGAAATGAAAAAAAAATACAAAAAAAGATGTTTAAACAGAAAACAAATGTTCTCGCATGCAAGTATGAAATGTACACATAAAGCATTATGAATAATCTTTATCTAATTAGAGCACAAAATCTAATAATATTTTGAAAAGAGTCATATCACATACATTCTGCAAAGGGATTTTCTCTTTTGTGGTCCTTGTTGTATTTAAAGGTGATCTCCTGCTTTTAGTGATGTTTAAATAGTTTGTTGGAACTGGGTGTAACAAACTATTTGCATCACTAAGACATGCAGCTGCTCTTAGCGCTGCATGTATCCTCAGCTACATACAGGATAAAGTGCTGTGTTCTGGAAAAGAGATGGGATCTTCCTGTCCCACACCAAGAACAAAAGCTTCTCAGCCATTCACAGGAAGCTTTGCATTTTCTGAAGGAATACAAAGCTTCCTCTGATTGACTAAGGTGGAGAGGTGGGCAGATGATATCAAATTCTATGCCTCAGCCAGTCAGAGGAAGCTTTGCATTCATTCAGAAAATACAAAGTTGTCTGTAAGTGGTTGAGAAGTGCCTAATGCATATCTTAGTGAAATGAATAGTTTGTTTGGACCAGCTTGCTCCAAATTAAATATGTTAATTAAATAAAAGCTGGAGATCAGCTTTAAGCAGATATATACAACATCTGAAATATTTATAACATTCATATTTAACTAAATGAATCAGCTTCTTTTCCTTTGTGAATCCTCTGGTGTCGAGTAAGACTTGAATTTTGATTAAAACACGTGTCACACTCCAAACATTTGAATGGTTTTTCTCCTGTGTGAACTTTTTGGTGTTGAGTAAGATGAGATTTTTGCGCAAAGCATTTGTCACATTCTGGACATCTATACGGCTTCTCTCCAGTGTGAACTTTTTGGTGTTGAGTTAAGTACTGTTTTTTTACAAAGCATTTGTCACATTCTGAACATCTATATGGCTTCTCTCCTGTGTGAACTCTTTGGTGTTCAATAAGATAAAATTTTTGCGCAAAGCATTTGTCACATTCTGAACATCTAAATGGCTTCTCTCCAGTGTGAATCTTCTTGTGGTTTATAAGATGAATACTTTGTTTAAAACATTGGTCACATTCTGGGCACATAAATGGCCTTTCTCCAGTGTGAATTCTTTGGTGTTGCTCAAGTTTAGATTTTTCAGCAAAACATTTGTCACATTCTGAACATCTGAATGGCTTCTCTCCTGTGTGACTCATTTGATGAGGAATAAGATGTGACTTTCTATAGAAACACATGTCACATTCTGGGCACTTAAATGTATTTTCTCCTTGGTGAATCTTCTTCTGGTGGTAAGAAAGAGATGCCGATCGTAAGAAGCTCTCAGTACATTCTGAACATCTATATGGTTTCTCTCCTGTGTGAATTCTCTGGTGTCTAGTAAGACTTCCCTTTACCGGGAAACACTTAAAACATTCTGAGCATTCAAATGGCTTCTCTCCTGTATGACTCCTCATGTGTATAATAAAATTTGCCTTCCTTGAGAAATTCTTATCACATTTCAAACATTTAAACATGTTTTCCCTACTTGAATTTTCTTCTGGTGGCAAAAAAAATGTCTTCTCTGAAAAGCACTTGTTAAATTCTGAGTATTGAAAAAATTCTCTCTCCTGTGTTAATTCTCTGATGATTACTGAGCTTTGCTGACGGATTTCTCATGGATCATATTGCGCCAATTAAGATCTATAGGAAAATGAAAATAAATGGTTATGGAACAAATATTGAATACAGATGACTATCAATTTGGGAAGAACATTATGGAATTCTAAACCAGAATTTATTCACATTACAAATGTATATACACTATATTGTCAAAAGTATTGGGACACCTGCCTTTACTCATGAACTTTAATGGCGTCTTAGGTTCAATATTGAGTTGGCCCACCCTTTGCAGATATAACAGCTTCAAATTTTCTGGGAAGGCTGTCCACAAGGTTTAGGAGTGTGTCTATGGGAATGTTTGACCATTCTTCCAGAAGAGCATTTGTGAGGTCAGGGACTGATGTTGGACAAGAAAGCCTGGCTCACAGTCTCTGCTCTACTTCATCCCAAAGGTGTTCTATAGGGTTGAGGTCAGGATTCTGTGCAGGCCAGTCAAGTTCCTTCATCCCAAACTCATTTATCTATGTGCTTATGGATCTTGCTTTGTGCACTGATACAAATTATTTTGTCATGAGGGGATTATGGAGTGGGGTTGTTTTATAGGAGTTGGGCTTGGCCCCTTCATTTCAGTGAAAGGAACTCTTAAGGCGTCAGCAAACCAAAACATTTTAGATGATTTCATGCTCCTAACTTTGTTTGCGGATGGCCTTTTCCTGTTCCAACATGACTTCGCACTAGTGCACAAATGCGTTTCTGGAAGAATGGTCAAGCATTCCCATAGAAAAACTCCTAAACCTTGTGGATAACCTTCCCGGAAGAGTTGAAGCTGTTATAGCTGTAAAGGGTGGGCCAATTCAGTATTGAATCCTACGGACTAAGACTGGGAGGCCATGTGCGTGTAAAGGCAGGCGTCACAATACTTTTGACAATATAGTGTGTGTGTGTATATATATAAATTATATATATTATTATATATATGTATTTACACATACATACACATCATTAACTAGTTTTGCAATGCTCTTTACTGGAAATGTATGCACAAGTTATCATTATGAGGAGCTACAATTTCTGGTGACTGACCTTCATCAAGTTCACGAGCAAATTATTTCAAAGTAAAGCTGGACATTGATAAAAGTAAGAAGGAAAATAAATAAATAAATAAACAAAGAAAACCACAATGATGTGAATCTAAGTTGGCGACAATAAATGATTATTACGCTGATTAGGCCAGTTGGTGGTGCTCACTGATGTGGATTAAAAAAAAAAAAAAAAAGCTGGACATACACTAGTAGTATTTCAAAATGAAAATTCGTACAAAAATTGTCAGAACATTCAAGATTTTAACGTTTAATTTTGGAATGGACTTTATCCACTTGCCCTCCGGAAGATTTACCCCCTTCATGGCCACGTAATTTTTTGCGATACAGCACTGCATTCGTTTAACTGACATTTGCGTGGTCATGCGACATTGTACCCAAATAATATGTAATTCCTTTTTTTACCATATAGAGCTTTCTTTTGGTGGTATTTGATCACCTAGACAGTTTTTATTCTTTGCACTATAAAAAAAAAAAATTGAAAAAAAATACAAAACACATCCAAAAAAAAGTCAAAATAAAATGTCTTCAGAAATTTATGCCAATATGTATTGGCAGTTTTAAACCCCAAACCAAAAATTAAATATATATTTCAGATTACCAATCATTAGATGGTAATCCCTCCATGACTTTTGCATCAAAATCAACAATGCAACTATCAGTCCCTCCCCTCACGCCAGGGTAGTAGGTGTAATCCTAGACTCTGACTTGTCATTTCAGCCTCAAATCCAATCGTTGTCAAAAGTTTGTAGAATTCACCTCTGTAACATCTCTAAAATTCGCCCATTTTTAACAAATGAAACCACCAAGCTCCTCATTCACTCCCTCATTATCTCTCGCCTTGACTATTGCAACTCCCTTCTCATGGGCCTGCTCTCCATAGGCTATCCCTTCTTCAGTCTATCATGAATGCTGCTGCCAGACTTATCCACCTTACCAACTGCTCAGTGTCTGCCAACCCTCTCCTCCAATCCCTACACTGGCTTGCAATCACCCAACGAATTAAATTCAAAATACTAACCACAACATACAAAGCCATTCACAACTCTGCCCCAAGCTACATCACCAATCTTGTCCCCAAATATCACCCAAATTGTCCTCTCTGCTCTTCTCAAGACCTCCTACTCTCAAGCTCTCTCGGCTCCTCCTCTCATGCTCGTCTCCAGGATTTCTCCAGAGCCTCTCCCATCCTCTGGAACTCGCTACCTCCACCTGTCCGGCTATCCCCTACTCTTGCTACCTTTGGGCGATCCCTGAAAACTCATCTCTTCAGGAAAGCCTATAACGTCTCTAACTAATCTTTTACCACTTCCATCAGCTCATTCCCCACAGTTCAACCTTTTGTACCACCTGTCCCACCCTATTAGATTGTAAGCTCTTCTGAGCAGGTCCCTCTTAATCCTCTTGTATCTTATTGTATTATAACTGTATTGTCTCCCTTTTATATTGTAAAGCGCTGCGTAAACTGTTGGCACTATATAAATCCTGTACAATTATAATAATAATAAAATTAAATGCTTAAAGTCAAACAATAAAAGTGTAATATCCCTTTAAATTTCGTAGCTGGGGGGTGTCTATAGTATGCCTGTAAAGGGGCGCATGTTTCCCGTGTTTAGAACAGTCTGACAGCAAAATGACATTTCGAAGGAAAAAACCCATTTAAAACTACTCGCGAAATAAGTTCAAAAATTAAGTTATGTGTAATAAAATGGAATAACACAGGGAAAAAGTATTAAACACATTAAGTAAACGAGGTTCAAAAAAGGCGTGGCAAGCCAAGACACCAGCTGTAATCTATCAGTAATTAGAAAGCAATCCTATTTCTTGTCAGTGGAAATTAATATCAGCTGGTTCAATCTCAACTGATGACCAATAAAAGGTATCTCCTAAGCAAGGTGTCACACAAGAAACATCTCATGATGAGTAAAAGCAAAGAGCTCTCTCAAGACCTTTGCAAACCTATTGTTGCAAAACATACTGATGGCATTGGTTACAGAAGGATTTCTAAATTGCTCAATGTTCCATTGAGCACTGTTGGGTCCATAATCTGGAAACATATTTCACCATAAACCGGCCATGACCAGGTGCTCTTCGCAAGATTTCAGACAGAGGAGTGAAAATGATTATCAGAAGAGAAGAAATTAGCAGGTAAAATTGTTTCAAAGAAAATAAGTAACGCACTCAACCACCATGGCCTATATGCACGCTCACCAAGTAAGACTCCATTGCTGAAGAAAAAGCATGTTGAAAATTAATTAAAGTTTGCTGCACAACATTTAGACAAGCCTGTGAAATATTGGGAGAATATGGTCTGGTCAAATGAGACCAAAATAGAACTCTTTGGATGCCATAATATACACCATGTCTGGAGGCCAAATGGCACTGCACATCACCCCAAAAACACTCCCATACCAACAGTGAAGTTTGGAGGTGGGAACATCATGGTATGGGGTTGTTTTTCAGTATACAGTACTGTAAAACTACATATCATTGAAGGAAGGATGAATGAAAAATGCACCAATACATTCTTGATAAAAATCTGCCATCTACCAGGATGATGAAGATGAAACATGGGTGGACATTTCAGCAAGAGAATGATCCCAAACAAAGCCAAGGAAACTCAATTGGTTTCAAAGAAAATAAATAAAGCTGCTAGAATGGCCCAGCCAATCACCTGACCTGAATCCGAAATCTATGGAGAGAACTAAATTTCAGAGTTCATAGAAGAGGCCCACGGAACCTTCAAGATCTGGAGACTGTAGAAGAATGCGTCAAAATTACACCTAAGCAATGCATGCGACTAGTTTGTCCATACAGGAGCCATCTCGAAGCTGTCATTACCAACAAATTATTTTGTACCAATTATTAAATACATTTCAGTTAGCATGTTCAATACTATTTCCCTGTGTCATTCCAGGATATTACACATAACTTGTGAACTTATTTTTTTGTTTTTGTATGTATGGATTTCATGGGTTGTTACCGACATGTGGTGAAAATTTCATGTCAATAGCACATTTACAAATAGATTTACCTAGGAAAATGGTGACGTGTTCAATACTTATTTTACTTGCTGTATGTATCAAAAAGTAATCAGTTAACTGCGCCTTAAGACAGCTGTAATATTTACCGTACCTTTTTCCCCTTAAAATCAGGGGAAAGTCGCAGGTGCGTGTTATACGCCGATCCCCTGCGATCCCGAGCTGTCAAAACTTCAAAATCGCCGACCGCGATTTGAAAATGGCGCCGCCGGCGCCGAAATACACAGAGCCGGTCCTCGGCTCTTTCCGGCGGCTCTCGTTTACTTTCGGCTCCACTCGTAGTCCCGAGTGGAGCTATCCGAACCTACTCGGATAGCTCCGCTCGGGACTACGAGTGGAGCCGAAAGTGAACGAGAGCCGCCGGAAAGAGCCGAGGACCGGCTCTGTGTATTTCTGCGCCGGCGGCACCATTTTCAAATTGCAGTCGGCGATTTTGAAGCCCAGGATGGCAGGGACAGGGGATCGAAGGCTGCACTGGGGCAAGGCTGCACTGGGGAAGGCTGCACTGGGGCAAGGCTGCACTGGGGAAGGCTGCACTGACAAGGCTGCACTGGGGAAGGCTGCACTGGGGAAGGCTGCACTGGGGAAGGCTGCACTGACAAGGCTGCACTGGGGAAGGCTGCACTGGGGAAGGCTGCACTGACAAGGCTGCACTGACATGGCTGCACTGACATGGCTGCACTGACATGGCTGCACTGAGAAGGCTGCACTGACATGGCTGCACTGACATGGCTGCACTGACAAGGCTGCACTGACATGGCTGCACCGACAAGGCTGCACCGACAAGGCTGCACTGGGGAAGGCTGCACTGACATGGCTGCACTGGGGCAAGGCTGCACTGAGAAGGCTGCAATGATGGGCACTTAAATGTAAGTTTTTTTCCCTTCAACTTCCCTCCTAAAAGTTTTTTTTTCCTTAAAATTCCCTCCTAAATTGGGGTGCGTGTTATACGCCGGTGCGTGTTATACGCCGATAAATATGGTATATGAACAAAATCACAAATCTTAGATCCTAAGAGAGATAGTTTCATATACTGTATAAATTTAGAGGAACTGTATAGTGATCTTTTCAAACCCTTCTAAATGGACAATGGATTTTTTTACTCCCAATCTCTCGCTCCATCACCACCTTGTCTCAGTATTTATACGTATTTCATGGGGACTGGTATATATTTGGTTGAGCTCCTGGTTTACCCATTTTACAATATACTCTATACATTATATTATTCTTACAGCTGAGACCTAATAGACAGAGGCGGTTATTTACTAAAGGCAAATCCACTTTGCACTGCAAGTGCACTTGAAAGTGCACTAAAAGTGCACTTGGAAGTAACGTCACTGTAGATCTGAGGGGGACATGCAAGGGGAAAAAAAACAGCATTTTAGCTTGCACATGATTGGATGATAAAATCAGCAGAGCTTCCACTCATTTCAGATCTACCCCTCAGATTTAGAGTGACTGCACTTCCAAGTGCACTTGCAGTGCAAAGTGGATTTGCCTTTCGTAAATAACCCCCAGAGTATGCTTGTAAAATGAAAAAGTATAAAGGTGAGGGGCAAGATCATGATAAACAGTGATGTATAACTTTCTAACATATGAATGCTACATCTAATGTGATACAATGTTATATGAGCGAAGATAATAGTATACAAAAATGATAACACTGATACAGTGAGGCTGCTTTACTGAAATACTTGATAATTGTCACCTAATAAGTTGTATGAATGTTACTTCAATTACCAAGTAACGTGCAAAACAAATTTGAGAAGACTGTTGGTCCTTATAAATCAGAGTTACCTGTGAAATACATGACAAAACCATCACAAGTTCCAGTATGAATAAATGTCATTAGAAAATGATGGTGAATAAATATAAAAATATATCTGATGAGAGAACCCATGAATGCGTATTGATGCACAAATGATAAATGTAATATTTGGGTGTCATACAAACAAGAAGTGTATCAAAAGACAGCAAAATGATCAAGATGAAATGGTCACAAATATATTTAAAGAGTTAATACTTTTCCAGTTTTAATATGAAAAAACTACATACCGTATATACTCGAGTATAAGTCGTTCCGAGTATAAGTCGAGGCCCTAATTTACCACAAAAAAATGGGAAAAACTTTTTGACCCGAGTATAAGACGAGGGTGAGAAATGCACAGATACTGTAAGTGGAAAAGAGGGTCAACAATGCCCATTTGCAACCTCACCGTGCCCATTTGCATGCCTCACTGTGCCCATTTGCAGCCATAGGTCCCCCGAACTTCAAACTCGGTAGTTAAGGGTTCCTAGATGCCCCCTAGCTGCAGCCAAAATTTGGGGTCTCTGAACCCAAAGGGTCCCGAAATGACATTGCTGCAGATGGACACAGTTGACCGACTTTGGGGCCCCGTATCTCGTGCATTTAGTGTGCAAACCCAGTGGAACTAGCACCATAAAATATCCAAAGCTGGGGTTTCTAGCAACAAGAGGCCCCGAGATACAGGGCCCAAAAAATCGGTTCAGAAAATCTCAAGCACTTTTCTGCAGCAGAGAATGACATTTTCCGAACCTAATTTGGGGCCCCGTATCTTGGGGCTACTTGGTGCTAGGAACTCCAGCTTTGGATATGTTGTGGACCCAGTTCCACTGGGTTAGCATACAAAATGTGGGGTTCTTAGCACCAAGTGTCCCTGAGATACGGGGCCCCAAAATTGGTTCAGAAAATGTCAAGCACTTCTGCAGCAGAGAATGACATTTTCCGAACCTATTTTGGGGCCCCGTATCTCTGGGCTACTTGGTGCTAGGAACTCCAGCTTTGGATATGTTGTGGACCCAGTTCCACTGGGTTAGCACACAAAATGTGGGGTTCTTAGCACCAAGTGGCCCTGAGATACGGGGCCCCAAAGTCAGTTCGGAAAATGAAATTTTTTGCTGCAGAAAAGTGCTTGACTCGAGTATAAGTCGAGGGGGGTACTTTCAGCACAAAAAAATGTGCTGAAAAATTTGACTTATACTCGAGTATATATGGTATGTTATGAAATGTTGCTGTATAGAAACTTCTATTTTAAAAATAACAATCCTATTATGTGAAGTATATACTGTACAATTTGATTGCATATGTTGCTTGGATTTTTTTGTATTGAAACCCAGCAGAAAAAAAAAGTGCTACAATGTAGTCCACCTGCTGACACCATAGATCACAGGTTCAATGGTCATAGATAAACGTATACAATCATCTAAACCGTACAAGTGTACAATCATAAAAAGTATACCCACCTGGTATAATGTAGTTATCAGAAGTATAGGATCCCTTAGTAGCTTCCTTAGTATTTCCCTTCACCAGCAGTTCTTGTAAGTGACTGAGCCCAGCTTTACCTTTTATTTATTTCACCACCATTCACTAACATGTGCTCGCTTCCCATTGGTTAAAAAGGTGTGATCTACTTAACAAAAGGCATCTTCACAGTCTACATAGATAGTTTCAGCTTCTCTTTGTTTCAGCTCTCCATCACAATCACAGCCAGAACAAGTTCATTAACATTCTAATATGTGGAGGGAAGACTATAGGTGTGTACCTTCATTGAAAATGAATGGCTGCTGTCTCCCATCATTAACACAAACAGTTGACACTAGACATATATTATCAATGACAAAAGGGACTGGAGATGGTAAAGCAATGTTTTGTGATCCTCATTAAGATTCAGTGACATGATCCCATAAGTTGTGTAACCATACTGTTCTGTCTCTGCAGATAAATGTCTACTTAGGCAGCCATTTGTAATGCTAAATTTATTTTTAAAATTAAATATCAAACTATCAGCTTGGTTTGCACAACATAAAAAATAAAATCAGATCAACTGCCTGCAGAGAAATTAAATTAGTACCAGTTAGCTGACCATTTGGTATAGGGGGATCTGTTTTGGTTCAATTCAGTAAACCCAACCTTAGTGGCAAATCCCAGTCAGTGGAGGGTGAATCCTGGTAGTAAAATCTGGCTATTTGTAGAACCAATTTGCAAACTACTGTACAAAATGAAATGGGTAGCTGGACATTGCCATGGGCAATATTTAAAATACAGGAATGCCCTAAGTACAGTAATATGCTTGTGAGATGCCTTAAAGCTATATGTGGTGTTACAGTACAGTACACAGCAACAGCATACAATGGCAGTGGAATTGTTTTTTTCTTCATTTACAATTGGCTTGCCCTACATATTACAGCAGCTCAATCGGAATAATTTCTGTTTAAAAAAAATAAGTTTTTTTTTCCGGTAGTAGTGAGACGTGTTTATTCATAAAATAATAATTAGACCTATTTTGTCCAGCAGATAGAAGTTTACCTTTAGTCTGTTGAAGCTGCCCCTCTTGTCCCTAATGCAAAACTGTCCTGTCAGACAATTTATATCAAACTCTCAATAAGAATTTAAAGACCGCAGATGATACAGCAGTGTACAATTGGCTAGCAGCAATTCATTTTTATTAAGGGATAATTGGCTGATTTGTACTAGAGAAAAAAGAATACAAGGAGGTGTTTTACTACAAGAATTAAGATAAAGCAGATGACACGGCAGTGTAAAACAGGTCAGCAGCAAGACAATTAGAAATAGCAAGGCTGGGCCCAAATTTACAAGAGACAAAGGGCACTGGCTGGGGCTTTACTACAAGAATTACGATACTGCAGAGGATACAGCAGTGTAAAATTGACCATCAGGACAGTTGTAATCAGGGATACTATGGCTAATTGGTTTATTTTTATACTGGTGTAACTTTTGTTTTACATATGGGGATAATGGGTGTGGTGTATGTAAGTGATATAACGTGTAGAAGTTTAGGTGCACACTGTTTTTTTTACACTTTGTTTTTTGTCATTAACCACTTGAGCCCCGGACCATTATGCTGCCTAAGGACCAGAGGTCTTTTTCCAATTTGGCACTGCGTCGCTTTAACTGCTAATTGCGCGGTTATGCAATGCTGTACCCAAACGAAATTTGCGTCCTTTTCTTCCCACAAATAGAGCTTTCTTTTGATGGTATTTGATCACTTCTGCAGTTTTTATTTTTTGCGCTATAAACGGAAAAAGACCGAAAATTTTGAAAAAAAATGATATTTTCTACTTTTTGTTATAAAAAAAATCCAATAAACTCAATTTTAGTCATACATTTAGGCCAAAATGTATTCGGCCACATGTCTTTGGTAAAAAAAATGTCAATAAGCGTATATTTATTGGTTTGCGCAAAAGTTATAGCGTCTACAAACTAGGGTACATTTTCTGGAATTTACACAGCTTTTAGTTTATGACTGCCTATGTCATTTCTTGAGGTGCTAAAATGGCAGGGCAGTACAAAACCCCCCCAAATGACCCCATTTTGGAAAGTAGACACCCCAAGGAAATTGCTGATAGGCATGTTGAACCCATTGAATATTTATTTTTTTTGTCCCAAGTGATTGAATAATGACAAAAAAAAAAAAAAAAAAAAATATTTACAAAAAGTTGTCACTAAATGATATATTGCTCACACAGGCCATGGGCCTATGTGGAATTGCACCCCAAAATATATTCAGCTACTTCTCCTGAGTACGGGGATACCACATGTGTGGGACTTTTTGGGAGCCTAGCCGCGTATGGGACCCCGAAAACCAATCACCGCCTTCAGGATTTCTAAGGGTGTAACTTTTTGATTTCACTCTTCACTGCCTATCACAGTTTCGGAGGCCATGGAATGCCCAGGTGGCACAACCCCCCCCCAAATGACCCCATTTTGGAAAGTAGACACCCCAAGCTATTTGCTGAGAGGCATATTGAGTCCATGGAATATTTTATATTTTGACACAAGTTGCGGGAAAGTGACACTTTTTTTTTTTTTTTTTTTTTTTTTGCACAAAGTTGTCACTAAATGATATATTGCTCACACAGGCCATGGGCCTATGTGGAATTGCACCCCAAAATACATTTAGCTGCTTCTCCTGAGTATGGGGATACCACATGTGTGGGACTTTTTGGGAGCCTAGCCGCGTACGGGGCCCCGAAATCCAATCACCGCCTTCAGCGTTTTTAAGGGCGTGAATTTTTGATTTTACTCTTCACTGCCTAACACCGTTTCGGAGGCCATGGAATGCCCAGGTGGCACAAACCCCCCCCAAATGACCCCATTTTGGAAAGTAGACACCCCAAGCTATTTGCTGAGAGGCATGGTGAGTATTTTGAAGCTCTCATTTGTTTTTGAAAATGAAGAAAGACAAGAAAAAACTTTTTTTTTTTTCTTTTTTCAAATTTCAAAACTTTGTGACAAAAAGTGAGGTCTGCAAAATACTCACTATACCTCTCATCAAATAGCTTGGGGTGTCTACTTTCCAAAATGGGGTCATTTGGGGGGGTTTTTTGCAACCTGGGCATTCCATGGCCTCCGAAACTGTGATAGGCAGTGAAGAGTGAAATCAAAAATTCACGCCCCTTAGAAAGCCTGAAGGCGGTGCTTGGTTTTCGGGGTCCCGTACACGGCTAGGCTCCCAAAAAGTCTCACACATGTGGTATCCCCGTACTCAGGAGAAGCAGCAGAATGTATTTTGGGGTGTAATTTCACATATTCCCATGGCATGTTTGAGCAATATATCATTTAGTGACAACTTTGTGCAAAAAAAAAAAAAAAAAAAAAAAAATTTGTCTCTTTCCCGCAACTTGTGTCGCAATATAAAATATTCCATGGACTCGACATGCCTCTCAGCAAATAGCTTGGGGTGTCTACTTTCCAAAATGGGGTCATTTGGGGGGGTTTTGAACTGTCCTGGCATTTTATGCACAACATTTAGAAGCTTATGTCACACATCACTCACTCTTCTAACCACTTGAAGACAAAGCCCTTTCTGACACTTATTTTTTACATGAAAAAGTTTTTTTTTTTTTGCAAGAAAATTACTTTGAACCCCCAAACATTATATATTTTTTTAAAGCAAATGCCCTACAGATTAAAATGGTGGGTGTTTCATTTTTTTTTTTCACACAGTATTTGCGCAGCGATTTTTCAAACGCATTTTTTGGGGAAAAAACACACTTTTTTCAATTTTAATGCACTAAAACACACTATATTGCCCAAATGTTTGATGAAATAAAAAAGATGATCTTAGACCGAGTACATGGATACCAAACATGACATGCTTTACAATTGCGCACAAACGTGCAGTGGCAACAAAATAAATACATTTTTAAAAGCCTTTAAAAGCCTTTACAGGTTACCACTTTAGATCTACAGAGGAGGTCTACTGCAAAAATTACTGCCCTCGATCTGACCTTCGCGGCGATACCTCACATGCATGGTGCAATTGCTGTTTACGTTTGACGACAGACCGCCGCTTGCGTTCGCCTTAGCGCAAGAGCAGGGGGCGACAGGGGTGCTTTTTTTTTTTTTTTTTTTTTTCTTTATTATTTTTTTGCTTTTTTATCTTATTTTTAAACTGTTCCTTTCATTTTTTTTTTTTTTAAATCATTTTTATTGTTATCTCGGGGAATGTAAATATCCCTTATGATAGCAATAGGTAGTGACAGGTACTCTTTTTTGAAAAAATTGGGGTCTATTAGACCCTAGATCTCTCCTCTGCCCTCAAAGCATCTGACCACACCAAGATCGGTGTGATAAAATGCTTCCCCAATTTCCCAATGGCGCTATTTACATCCGGCGAAATCTAAGTCATAAAATGCTCGTAGCTTCCGGTTTCTTAGGCCATAGAGATGTTTGGAGCCACTCTTGTCTCTGATCAGCTCTATGGTCAGCTGGCTGAATCACCGGCTGCATTCTCAGGTTCCCTGTTGAGACAGGAGAGCCAGAGAAAAACACGGAAGACGGTGGGGGGGGGGGGGGCATTCCCTCCCACGGCTTGTAAAGGCAGTCTAGAGGCTAATTAGCCGCTAGGATTGCTTTTACATGAAAGCCGACCGCTGGCTGAAAAGAATGATACCAAGATGATACCTAAACCTGCAGGCATCATTCTGGTATAACCACTCAAAGTTGTGAATGGCGTACCTGAAGACAAAAAAATGGTTAACAATAAAGCACAGTAAACAATAAAGTATAAATAATTACATACCTGAAAAACAAACATGATAAAACATAATAACAATAACAATAACAATAACAATAAAACACTGCAGAATAGAATACAGTAAAAAAAGAGCAGAACAATAGAGAGAGAGAATAGAGAGAGAGAACAATAAAACGACAACTATTTTTTTTTATTTTATATATATATTTTTTTTTTTACACTTTTTTTGTAACTAACTTTTATAACTGTAACCGGTTCCAGGTTCGGGTCTCTCAAAATGCGATGGCATCTTGGGAGACCCTGTGAAAGTGTGCCTAGTCTGTGCAATGCTGTACCCTACGCTAATACTCAACTAGTGTATGGTAGCGTTCAAAACATTCACCAATGCAAAGACCAGGATTGTCAGGACAGAAGGGACAATAATAGCGGGTGTCACGCCTATATCCGCGTTTGCTGCAGACACAACATCTTTTTGGGGGGGGTTCGTTGGGTAGGGGTACTCGGGAGCACATAAAAATGCCTCTCATGCAGCCGACTGCATTTCGTTGGGGGATGTGAATGGGGGAAGTACGGGCGCTGCAGAAGTGGTGGGTTCCCAATTAGGATTGGCGAATGCAGCAGGAAGGGCACTATGGGCACGACGGGCCTGTGTTTGTCTTTTTGGTGGCAGCGGGACACTACTTGTGCTTGTCACCTCACCAGCTTGAACTGCACTTATGGGACTCGCCACGTCACCAAGTGTTACTGCAGTGCTGGTTTGACTACGACCGGGGTGTACTAGGCCGCTGGTGCTTGCCAGTTCAATAAAAAGCTTCCAAAAAAACTGTTAGCGATCGCAGGGATCAGGCCTGACTCTGCGAACGCTGCAGTTATGCGTTTAGTGTTTTGTAAGTGACAGTGATCGATCGATACTGCACTTGGGTGGGCTGGACTGGGCCGGGCGGAGGGGCAAAACGCAGGTGCTAGCAGGTATCTGGGTTGATCCCGCTAACACTGCGTTTTTGGGAACCCTAAACTGCTGGGGACGCTAGTATAGATCTGATCTGATCGGATCAGATATTGATCCGTTCAGATACTATACCACTAAAGGAGGCGTATGCTGCGTGCGTGGGTGTTAGCGGTACTGGCGCTAACCTGACGCTGCCTGGGGCCGGTGCTTGCTAGTTCACCAAAATGCTACCAAAAAAACTGTTAGCGATCGCAGGGATCAGGCCTGACTCTGCGAACGCTGCAGTTATGCGTTTAGTGCCTTGTAAGTGTCAGTGATCGATCAATACTGCACTTGGGTGGGCTGGGCTGGGCCGGGCGGAGGGGCACAACGCAGGTGCTAGCAGGTATCTGGGCTGATCCCGCTAACACTGCGTTTTTGGGAACCCTAAACTGCTGGGGACGCTAGTATAGATCTGATCGGATCAGATATTGATCCGATCAGATACTATACCACTAAGGGAGGTGTACGGTGCGTGCGTGGGTGTTAGCGGTACTGGCGCTAACCTGACGCTGCCTGGTGCTTGCTTGCCAGTTCACCAAAATGCTACCAAAAAAACTGTTAGCGATCGCAGGGATCAGGCCTGACTCTGCGAACGCTGCAGTTATGCGTTTAGTGTTTTGTAAGTGACAGTGATCGATCGATACTGCACTTGGGTGGGCTGGGCGGAGGGGCAAAACGCAGGTGCTAGCGGGTATCTGGGCTGATCCCGCTAACACTGTGTTTTTGGGAACCCTAAACTGCTGGGGACGCTAGTATAGATCTGATCAGATCAGATATCGATCCGTTCAGATACTATACCACTAAGGGAGGCGCATGCTGCGTGCGTGGGTGTTAGCGGTACTGGCGCTAATCTGACGCTGCCTGGGGCGACGCATATCACCGCCGGGCGATCAGGGGGCTAAACCTTTATTAGGTAATAAACGGCGGGTGCCCTGACACTATAAAAAATAAACGAACTAACCTGCGTCACCCGTAACGGTTATACGGTGATCAGTGGTGAAAGGGTTAACTAGGGGGCAATCAAGGGGTTAAAACATTTATTAGGTAGTATATGGGGGTCCCTGTCACTATAAAACGCTGACGGCGAACCTAAATATTTACCTCACTAACTAGCGTCACCAGCGACACTAATACAGCGATCAGAAAAATGATCGCTTAGCAACACTGGTGACAGGGGGTGATCAAGGGGTTAAAACTTTATTAGGGGGGGTTAGGGGGGTACCCTAGACCTAAAGGGGGGTAATATTCACTGTCCCAACACTGTAACTGTCACAAACTGACACTATGCAGTAATCAGAAAAAAAAAAAAAAAAAAAAAAAAAAAACCTGCTGGTGTCAGTTTGTGACAGGGGGGGGGGTGATTGGGGGGGGATCGGGGGGCGATCGGGGGGGGGATCGGGGTGTTTTGTATGCCTGGCATGTTCTACTGTGTGTGTAGTGTGTTGTGCACTCACATTGATGTCTTCTCCCCTCGGCGCTGGAACGGAAAATACCGAGCCGAGGGGAGATGACATCATTTCCTTTGCTGCTGTTTAGCATACAGCAGCAAAGGAGTGTTCCCATTGGCCGGCGGCGATCGCGAGGGGGGGGCCACGAACGGATGGCCTCCCCCTCATCTCGGATCGCCGGGGAACAGAACGGGACCGCTTCGGGCACCGGGGGGGGGTCCGATCGGACCCCCCACCCGCGAGAGGCAAATCACGTACATGTACGTGATTTTGCCTGCCCGTGCCGCCTTGCCGACGTAAATCGGCGTTAGGCGGTCCTTAAGTGGTTAAAATAATGCAAGAAAAGGTAAGTGAAAGAAAACTTCTCTAAAGTGAGGAGAAATTATATCTCCCCTAGTTTTTACTAGAACAGGTGTCTCATATTGAATATGTCATCTACACTCATATTTATTTTGGGATATATATATATATATATATATATATACATACATAAACACACATATACATATACATACATATACATATACATACATACATACATACATACACACTTAATGGTTAAGGGCCCTTCAAGACCTTGAAGCCTGAGTGCATTGCATTAACACAGGTCTGTTAATGTGTGCTTTTTTGCAACATAATTGGGTGGCAAAATGTGCAACAAAAAGACATGCACCACTTCTGGCAATGCAGCACACCACATACTTTTGCACTGCAAACTATGTGCATTGGAGTTGTGTAACCTTTGAGCATTGAGGTATCATTCAACATGAGCTAACATGCATTGCAGTAACATGCACCTTAAAGCGTGCCTTACTGCAATGCACTGTGCTGAAAAGGTGTGAATGGGCACTAATTGTTAGTTTGTGTGCTGCAGTTATCTTACAATTTTTACCAAGTGGGTATAAAGCGCTTCCCATGTACATTACAGTCCTTTAAGAGTAACATTTGCTCCTCATGAGGCCTCTATATCCATTGCTACCCACCTAACTAAAGTTCTGTTCCCAGGAGTGACATGCTCAGGATTTTACACAATTTTGTTCTCTCTCCTTTCTTTCTTTCCCTATCTTTTTCTCCTGTTGCTTTGTGGATGCTTTCATAGGGCTCTTTGCTGGACCTAACCCTTGTGAGTTAAGCTGCGGTTAGCTATCTCTCTGTGTTGGACAAATCTGAAGTTGCTATTTCTACAAACACTGTCTGAAGTCATTTGGTTGTTGCACCCTTTTGTCCTTTTGACCCATTGTGTTCTATATACTGGTCTGATGCCGGCCCTGTATAATGTATATTGTTTGTTACTCTTTCCTTCTTTGAATTGAAAAATCATTAAAAATTGTTATTTATAAAAAAAGATAACATTTGAAACTACTTTTCTATATTCTATAATAAAACACTTTAAAATTAACCGGAATTAAAAACAACATGTCAAGTACTGCAATAACTTTTATATAGTAAACATCTCTCTACATACAAACATAATGAATGGTTATATATGTATATATTGTACATTTACATGTTCTGCTCCCTTTAACACATGTATGTCCCACTAAATGGAATAGGTGAATGGTGCAGAAACCCCCCAGTAGGGGGATCAGGGGTGTTGATACATAACAATGGTGGGAGTACTATTCCATTCAATATACAGAAGACACAAACAGATTCTTCTAAACAAACAAAATGGTAATATAAAAAAGGGTCACCACGACAAAGGAATTTTAATTAACTGTACATAATTTAACTCTATAGAATAACGATCGGCTGATCATCACATCATACCTCATCTAAGATTAGATACCACACATGTTTCTCACGTTGAGACAACCGTTATCGACAACTCTAATGGTTTAATTTGTTATACTTACAGTTGAATTCATTATGCTCAGTACATGTACAAATGTTATGACTGTACAAATGCTTTATTTTTTAACACAAAAAAACTTTTTTTTTCAATAAAAAAAACATGATACTGTGATGTTGTTTTTCTTGTTTTATCCAGATGTAATAATCTGCTTTAACCCTTTCACTGCCAAGTCCGTACGCCATACGGACCTACAGAAGTGCCTGCAGGTGGCCAGGTCAGTATGGCATACGGACCTTTTTCTCCCTCTCCTATAAGCTTATGGTCATTTCATTGACCATAAGCTTATATCAGAATTGTTCAGCAGACTCTTCTGAACAATTCTATAACTCTAATCAGTGGATTACAACCCGCTGATCAGAGTTATTAACCCTTAATTTGACCCCCCCACCCATGCCGCCACTTCCCTGTCCCCTGCCTCTCCACCCCCGCAGCTCCTTTCCATCTAAAACTGCCCCCACTCCCTTCTCCCATCCCCTTCACCCCCAGCACTAATTACCGCCCTACACCCGATCTGATGCTCCTGCAAACTCACTCCCTGCAGCCACCATCATTAGCCGGCATCCCTCCTCTGCCGCTCCCGCTGGCTTCAGGTGCTGCATGGGGCT
Organism: Aquarana catesbeiana; assembly: GCF_042186555.1. Taxonomy (NCBI): domain Eukaryota; kingdom Metazoa; phylum Chordata; class Amphibia; order Anura; family Ranidae; genus Aquarana; species Aquarana catesbeiana. The sequence continues at coordinate 658,226,909 of NC_133326.1, forward strand.
GGGGTCCAGATGTGTCCCCCCCGCAGGTCAGATCATCTCCCCAACTGCTCCGCACCACCAATTCATTGCCGTTCTGAGCGGCATCTCTCCTTCCCTGCCCCCACCTGCAGCTGCTCCCTGCACAGATCTCCATGATTTGTCAGCTTGGAGAGTGCAGCGGGGGGAGATGGGGGAGCGGTGCAGGTGGGGGTAAAGTTGGGGCTTGGGGGGGTTAGTAAACATGCGTTTACTAATCTCCCCCCGTAGAAGAGAGGGCACATGCAGCGATCACTACTGATCGCTGCTATATGCCCACTGACAGATGATATATCGTAACCGCAAGTGTTGCAATGCATCCGACAGTCATTTTCCGAATGAAATGGAATCTCTATACAGAGTTCTCATTCATTCAAGTAAAGTACTGCAGAGAAAAAGGGATTACTGTATCTTCAGTCCCTTTCTCTGTCTTACAAAAAGTGATATGGGGGTCTGTTTAGACCTCTGATATTTCACCAAAGACCCCCCCAAAAAAATAAAAAGACCAAAAAAAAAAACAAACCCTAGTAAGACCCCCCCAGGTCCACCCACACACACCCCTCCATGGTGACGCCCCCCCCCCCCCCGCACTCACCCCTCCATGGATACCTCAGCTTCTCCTCCCAGCCAACACAATCCATCCTGATTGGCCAAGAGGAGAAGCCGGAAGATGATATCAAATATTAATTTGCTATTGTCACAACTCACAAGTGGGTGGGTTTGGGGTGCAATGCTCTGTGCCCCGAGACCAACTTTTTTCGAACCAATTAGAGCTTCAGGCTCTAATCATGTGGCTTGAAAAAAAAAAAAGGAGTCCGAAGCAGGGGAGTGGCGCCCCAGCACCCCTAATGGACCAGCTGCTCCTGATAAGACCCCTTTCACATGGAGCAAACTGTCAAGCAGATCCGCCTGCTAAGCGGGGGATCTGTCTGCTGATCCCCGCTGAGCAGGCGGATGACAGGTCCATGTCCATTCCGCTGATGCAGAGCGGACACAGCTTGATTTTCTCTATGAGGCGGTCAGATGGAAATGAAATTGAGGGCTGGTATTAGGGGCTGGTAGTAGAGGGGGCTGTGCTCACTGCTCTGTTGCTATGGGGATACAAGCTTACATGCCTGGCACACAGGGCTGCTTAGCTCTGGGGCGGGGGCAGGACATGTAAAAAATAAAATAAAAAAAAATATAAAAAATGTAAATATAAAAATTGCTAAATCTCTTGTTAGAAAAAGCACAGGTTTCACACTTCCAATTGATGAGAGATAAAACACAGCTCCAGAGCAGAAAGCACTTAAAAATGCATGACCCCCCACCTCAAACCACAAAGGAGTATGGATACTGCACAAGGAAAAAAAATTAATGTTGGGTCAATTTTCTAACAAATCTACATCCCCTAAGTGATAAATAGGATGAATAATACAAAAAAGCACTTCTTCCATTGGAAAAAAGATGTGGTATACATTGTTAAAAGTTGTTTTATTCTATTCTCCCCAGTGTATATTGAGTAAATCTGGTTTGAAAATGGGAAAAAACCACTGTGATAAATAAATTGAATGCACACATTTGAATGTTGTCTGAAAATGTGTAATTGTTGGTTGAAAAAATTATGTGAATCTTGGGTGAAATTATTCATAAGACACCCCACAATCTTTTCTTTTTTTTTGGGATTGAATTTTTACAGCTATTTTACTCAAAGTTTTCAAACTGAGAAGCAGCCAAACACTAAAGAAGGCAAATATTTCACACAGATCTCCTCCTACGTCCTTATTGGAAAAGTGGATAAAAATGAAACATGAAAAATGTACTGGCTGTTCAAATGTTTTACACTGTATTCAAATGCATTAAAAGGGGCCGCAAGAGTTTGAATATTCCATCTTTTAGTCATATGACTGTGTAGCTTACCTGAGTAAAACACCATCCTTATTTAATTTATGATAAGGCTTGTGTGGACACGCATTGACAACAAAATCTTCTTTTAATCGCTTGCCCACCATATGCTGTACATATATGACGGCAAGGCGGCTCTCCTCTGCAGGATTACATACTGGAGCCAATCAGCAGGACTACAGCAGGAGCCAATCAGCAGGTCCAGTATGTAAGATGTCAGCTGACACTCGCAGACCATTTGTCCCACAAGCAGAATGATGTAAACAGGCAGACTGCCATTTTGTCAGTAGGGAAAGTAGCAATACTGCGTTTCTGCAAAGCAGGAATATGGATCTCTGCCTTCCCATTAGTATAAGCACCACCCCCACAGTAACCAAGCACATTTTAGGCACACATTTAACCTCTTTGATCGCCCCTGATGTTAACCTTTTCCCAGCCAGTGTCATTAATACAGTGAAAGTGCATTATTTCATCACTGATCGCTGTATTGGTGTCACTGGTTTTCAAAAAAGTGTCAAAAGTGTCACTTAGTATCTGGATTGTGCACTGCAATGTCGCAGTCCCGCTATAAGTTGCTGATTGCCGCCATTACTAGGACAAAAAAAAATAAAAATTCCATAAATATATCCCATAGCTTGTGGATGCTATAACCTTTGCATATACATATACAGTCCTTCAGCCCTAATCAATTCATAGTGATATATGCGACTGCTTGCTAAAAATGCTGCATAGCAATTAATAGTCGCATAATTAGGGCCCAACTATATTTATATATTTTTTTGTCTGTATTTGATATACATCTGAAGTATGTGATCTCTTTGTACACTTCAGGCAGCTGTTATTCGACTACTCAAGATCTATATATGCATCCCCCTGGGCTTAAATTAATTTATAATGAAACATGCGTTTTTTCAGGTTTAGCTAAATTTATGTTATCTTGAAATCAATAACCGCATAACTTTCATACTTGTCGATAGGGATGAGCCGAACACCCCCGGTTCGGTTCGCACCAGAACCTGCGAACGGAGCGAAAATTCGCACGAACGTTAGAACCCCATTGACGTCTATGGGACTCGAACGTTCAAAATCAAAAGTGCTCATTTTAAAGGCTAATTTGCATGGTATTGTCCTAAAAAGGGTTTGGGGACCCGGGTCCTTCCCCAGGGGACATGTATCAATGCAAAAAAAACTTTTAAAAACTGACGTTTTTTTGGGAGCAGTGATTTTAATGATGCTTAAAGTTAAAAAAAAAAAAAGTGAAATATTCCTTTAAATATCGTACCTGGGGGGTGTCTATAGTATGCCTGTAAAGTGGCACGTGTTTCCCGTGCTTAGAACAGTCCCTGCACAAAATGTCATTTTTAAAGGAAAAAAAGTCATATAAAACTGCTTGCGGCTTTAATGTAATGTCGGGTCCTGGCAATATGGATGAAAATCAGTGAGACAAACAGCATGGGTACCCCCCAGTCCATTACCAGGCCCTTTGGGTCTTGTATGGATATTAAGGGGAACCCCGCACCTAAATCAAAAAAAGGAAAGGCGTGGGGCCACCAGGCCCTATATACTCTGAACAGCAATATACAGGCGGTGCAAACAAGACAGGGACTGTAGGTTTGTTGTTAAGTAGAATCTGTTTGTAATTTTGAACGGGTACATTTTTAACGTGTTTAGCTGCAGCCAAAAAATCTATTTTAAGCTTTTTGGAAAACATTTCACCCCTGTGACATTTGTTTTGCTGTCTGTGCTCCTCTTCAGAAGATTTCACCTATTTTTTTTTCCCAATGACAAATGTTTTTTGAAAATTTGGGGTTTTTGTGAAACAAGGATTGGTGATAAAGCATCAGTGGAAAGGAGAAACGTTTTTCCCATATTAACTCTTATGCCCCGTACACATGGTCGGATTTTCCGATGGAAAATGTCCGATCGGAGCGTGTTGTCGGAAATTCCGACCGTGTGTGGGCTCCATCGGACATTTTCCATCGGATTTTCCGACACACAAAGTTGGAGAGCAGGAGATAAAATTTTCCGACAACAAAATCCGTTGTCGGAAATTCCGATCGTGTGTACACAAATCCGACGGACAAAGTGCCACGCATGCTCAGAATAAATAAAGAGATGAAAGCTATTGGCCACTGCCCCGTTTATAGTCCCGACGTACGCGTTTTACATCACCGCGTTTAGAACGATCGGATTTTCCGACAACTTTGTGCGACCGTGTGTAGACAAAACAAGTTTGAGCCAACATCCGTCTGAAAAAATCCTAGGATTTTGTTGTCGGAATGTCCGAACAAAGTCCGACCGTGTGTACGCCCTATTACAGGAGAGAATTTCCCTTCCTAGGGGTAGATTTCATCTCACTTCCTGTTGTCTCCTTCCGTTTGCAAGTAGGAGTCGTTTGTAAGTTGGATGTTTGAAAGTAGGGGCCTGCCCTATATACTCAGCAGAAATTTGGGCTTTAGGTGTTGTTGTGGCCACAACACTGTAAGCCCTCACAGGGCCCTGCTGTGAAATATTAGATCAAGAATTGTAAATACATGACCCTGTTGAACACGGTGGTATCGCATCCCCACTCGAATACATCAATTCTTTCCCTCAACGTCAGAACAATGCTGGCAATGCGAGGAGGAGGGAGGAAGTCAAATCACACAGAAATTTACAGAACGTCATATCCCGGATGACCCAGCCTTTTTTCTCCTTCACGCCTCTACCACACCAGAGAAAATCTATAAGAAATCGGTGATACGCCACCTCCTCGATGCTGCAAAAGCATGCATTCTGTGGAAATCCCCATGGGCACCGGCCATAAGCCTCTGGATGCATAAGGTTGAGGAAATAAACAAAATGGAAGTCCTCATCCTCACACCCACACACCGACAGGACCAATACTCCAAGACATGAACTGTATGGAACATGTTTAAATACTCTGACGAGGGACAGGCACTCTAGGGTTATGATTCTAGTGACACTACCTTTTGACTCTCTACCCATATGAAAATTTCACTGGAAATGGCACCCCCTACCCATTCTACAAACCCATATGCATAGTCACCCCCCCCCCCAGCACCTTCCCCCATGCTCCCTCTCCACCCCCTTTTTTTCTTCTCTTCCTACTACTTTCTGATCTCACTAGCCCTCCGCATTTATATTTCTCTCTTCATCTAATACCGCTATCGTCTCAGGTTTCTATTATTTCGTAGAAAAAGGAAAATGTAAGAGACGCAATCTATGGCCCACTGCCACACTACCCATTCTACAAACCCATATGCATAGTCACCCCCCGCTCCTTCCCCCATGCTCCCTCCCTCCCCTTTTTTTTCTTCTCTTCCTACTACTTTCTGATCTCACTAGCCCTCTGAATTTATATTTCTCTCTTCATCTAATACCGCTATCTTCTCAGGTTTCTATTATTTCATAGAAAAAGGAAAATGTAAGAGACGGAATCTATGGCCCACTGCCACACTTTGTCACCGCATGTTTTGCTATGTTTCTGCTGTACTGCAACCGTTTATAACACAGGGTTGTTTTCTATCATCATACGGTTAACTCCGGTTGCATTGCAGTTTGTTGTACAGCGCTGTATGGTATGCCAGTGTGTTCATATGTTTTTCATGTGATCTACACCTTGTTGGTATTATGGATTTTGTCTTTTGAATAAATAAAAAATTTGAAAAAAAAAAAAACTTATTTCATTTTTACATGTAAATCATTTAGCAATGCCTCATTCACAGATTATAGGCAATGTAGAAAAGTACAAACACCATAGATGTATTTTTATGTTCTCACACTTTTGTAAACTCATGTTTTTGTATTCATGCATTTTATTATGAAATTAAAAAAAAAATACAAAAAAAGATGTTTAAACAGAAAACAAATGTTCTTGCATGCAAGTATGAAATGTACACTTAAAGCATTATGAATAATCTTTATCTAATTAGAGCACAAAAGCTAATAATATTTTGAAAAGAGTCATATCACGTACATTCTGCAAAGGGATTTCTCTTTTGTGGTCCTTGTTGTATTTAAAGGTGATCTCCTGCTTGAATGACCCATGTGCCTTCCTGGGGACAGACGCAGAGAGGGCATTCAACTGGGTCCACTGGCTTTTTATGTTCTCGGTCCTGCAGCATGCAGGGCTGGGACGCACCATGCTCCACTGGATATCCTCCATCTACTCGAACCCAACAGCCAGGGTTAAGGTCAATGGAGTTCTGTCGGATCCCTTTGCACTCAACAGCGGAACGAGGCAGAGCTGCCCCCTGTCACCTCTCTTGTTTGCCCTAGCACTGGAACCCTTCCTAAGCCATTTACGTCTAAATCACGACATCGCTGGCATCACAGTGGGGGAATCCCAACAAAAAGTGTCAGCATACGCTGTTAAAATGATATTCACACTTACAAGTAGACATGTGCATTCGTTTTCGTCCGAATGCATTTTCGTCTGAATTTCAGGTATTTTCGTTATCGTTTTAATAAACGATAACGAAAGTGCAGAATCCGAAAAACGAAAGATCCGACATAAACAAATGCTTTATTTTCGTTGCTACAACAGTTCGATATAGATAGGAGATTCGACATGATGATGACAATAAAATCTGTGTCCATCAAACCTGTGGTCGAATGTGCCTAACCTTAACTCTATTAGTCCAAGATTATTCTACATAGAGAGAAAAGATTTGACGTAGGGGAGAAAAGATTCGACGTAGGGGAGAAAAGATTCGACGTAGGGGAGAAAAAAATTCGACGTAGGGGAGAAAAAAAATTCGACGTAGGGGAGAAAAGATGAATAAAAATAATGATGATGATGAATGTTATTGGCTGATTGTAACCAAAGAGGAGGAGCAGTAAAATAGCTAGAACTAAGTACACACGTACTTTGGCTTATGGTGTCGAAAGTTCTAAGAAGATTCGACGGGCAGGTAAACTATACAGCGTCATACAGTTTAGCTGCTCCGTCGAATCTTCTTTGAACATTCGACAGACACCATAAGCCTTCAATGACAGATTCAACCTTAATTTGGATTTTCGGATGAATGCAATTTTTAACGAAAAACAAAATAAATAAAAACAAATTTTGGGAGTAACTAAATAAATTTATTTTTCGGACGAAAACGAAATTCCGAAACGAAATATTTCAGTGTGCACATGTCTACTTACAAACCCCTGGATTTCAATCCCTTACTTGCTGCGTGAATTTGAAACATATGGAGCACTGTCCAATCTGAAAATTAATTTTACCAAATCCGAGACAATGAGGGTTGGCATACAACAACACCTCATTTCACAGTTACAAGCCAGCTTTAGATTGAAATGGATGAAGACCGCTCTGAAATACTTGGGCACGCTCATCCCCCCTAAGCTCTCAAAGATTTTTGAACTAAACTTCCCCCCACTACTGAAAACAGTCAAGTCCCTTCTCAATACATGGCACACAGGGTTTCATTCGTGGTTCAGCCGCTGTATACTTAAAATGAGCATTCTCCCTAAGTTCTTATACCTCTTTCAGACCTTGCCCATCTCCATCACAATGAGTTATTTTAGGCAGACACACTCCTTGTTCATTGATTTCATCTGTGCCAAAAAGAGACCACGCTTAAACAGGAAATTACTCTCCCTACCCAAAAAATCCGGAGGCCTGGCAATGCCAGACGTCCACATATACTATTACGCAACACATTTAAGCAGACTTGTAGACTGGTGCCATCACCGGGACACCAAATTATGGACCCAGTTGGAGCAAGCTAAAAGTGACATCCCCCTCAGGCGAGCTCCCTGGTGTTATGCATCACTTCCAGCCAACCTAAAGAGACACCCCCTTATTGGTTCCACTACACGTATATGCACCCGTCTATTTCCCAAAGCATCGCTCTCTTCCTGGAGCTCACCTTTATTCCCCGTATTGGGGAACCTGGCGTTTCCGCTAGGAGTCAACGATGCTGTCTTCCAGAACTTGAGTAACACCAACCGCTTTCAAACCTCTCACTTTAGGACTGCGGGGAGGTGGAAGCCCATGCCGGAACTTACAGACCCCTTGGGTCCTTTCCAGCTGGATTCCTGGAGAGCGTTTCAGCTACGCCATTTCTTAAAAACTATAGTGCCGCCCAACAACCTCTCACCTCAAGAATAATATTGCTTGGACACTGGTGTCCTCCCGCACGCACTGTCCCTAACATATCACATGCTGATCATCCCGCCGGCAGACTACGAACCACCGAGCCTGCTCAGTTGGGAAAGGGACTTGCACCGGCAATTTAGCCCGCACCAACGACACCGCATTCTCCGATTCACACACAGATCCACCATCTGTGAGAAAATACAGGAAACTAATTATAAGCTACTGACACGGTGGTATCGCACCCCCACGTGACTACATAAATTCTTTCCCTCAACGTCAGAACTATGCTGGCAATGCGAGGAGGAGGGAGGAAGTCAAATCACACAGAAATTTACAGAACGTCATATCCCGGATGACCCGGCCTTTTTTCTCCTTCACGCCTCTACCACACCAGAGAAAGTCTATAAGAAATCGGTGATACACCACCTCCTCGATGCTGCAAAAGCATGCATTCTGTGGAAATCCCCATGGGCACCGGCCATAAGCCTCTGGATGCATAACGTTGAGGAGATAAACAAAATGGAAGTCCTCATCCTCACACCCACACACCGACAGGACCAATACTCCAAGACATGAACCGTATGGAACATGTTTAAATACTCTGACGAGGAACAGGCACTCTAGGGTTATGATTCTAGTGACGCTACCTTTTGACTCTCTACCCATATGAAAATTTCACTGGAAATGGCACCCCCTACCCATTCTACAAACCCATATGCATAGTCACCCCCCCCCCCCGCTCCTTTCCCCATGCTCCCTCCCTCCCCTTTTTTTTCTTCTCTTCCTACTACTTTTTGATCTCACTAGCCCTCTTAATTTATATTTCTCTCTTCATCTAATACCGCTATCTTCTCAGGTTTCTATTATTTCATAGAAAAAGGAAAATGTAAGAGACGGAATCTATGGCCCAACGCCACACTTTGACACCGCATGTTTTGCTATGTTTCTACTGTACTGCAACCATTTATAACACAGGGTTGTTTTCCATCATCATACGGTTAACCCCGGTTGCATTGCAGTTTGTTGTACAGCGCTGTATGGTATGCCAGTGTGTTCATATGTTTTTTTATGTGATCTACACCTTGTTGGTTTTATGGATTTTGTCTTTTGAATAAATAAAAAATTTGAAAAAAAAAAAACTTATTTCATTTTTACATGTAAATCATTTAGCAATGCCTCATTCACAGATTATAGGCAATGTAGAAAAGTACAAACACCATAGATGTATTTTTATGTTCTCACACTTTTGTAAACTCATGTTTTTGTATTCATGCATTTTATTATGAAATGAAAAAAAAATACAAAAAAAGATGTTTAAACAGAAAACAAATGTTCTCGCATGCAAGTATGAAATGTCCACTTAAAGCATTATGAATAATCTTTATCTAATTAGAGCACAAAAGCTAATAATATTTTGAAAAGAGTCATATCACATACATTCTGCAAAGGGATTTTCTCTTTTGTGGTCCTTGTTGTATTTAAAGGTGATCTCCTGCTTTTAGTGATGTTTAAATAGTTTGTTTGAACTGGGTGTAACAAACTATTTACATCACTAAGACATGCAGCTGCTCTTAGCGCTGCATGTATCCTCAGCTACATACAGGATAAAGTGCTGTGTTCTGGAAAAGAGATGGGATCTTCCTGTCCCACACCAAGAACAAAAGCTTCTCAGCCATTCACAGGAAGCTTTGCATTTTCTGAAGGAATACAAAGCTTCCTCTGATTGACTAAGGTGGAGAGGTGGGCAGATGATATCAAATTCTATGCCTCAGCCAGTCAGAGGAAGCTTTGCATTCATTCAGAAACTACAAAGTTGTCTGTAAGTGGTTGAGAAGTCCCTAATGCATATCTTAGTGAAATGAATAGTTTGTTTGGACCAGCTTGCTCCAAATTAAATATGTTAATTAAATAAAAGCTGGAGATCAGCTTTAAGCAGATATATACAACATCTGAAATATTTATAACATTCATATTTAACTAATTGAATCAGCTTCTTTTCCTTTGTGAATCCTCTGGTGTCGAGTAAGACTTGAATTTTGATTAAAACACGTGTCACACTCCAAACATTTGAATGGTTTTTCTCCTGTGTGAACTTTTTGGTGCTGAGTAAGATGAGATTTTTGCGCAAAGCATTTGTCACATTCTGGACATCTATACGGCTTCTCTCCAGTGTGAACTTTTTGGTGTTGAGTTAAGTACTGTTTTTTTAGAAAGCATTTGTCACATTCTGAACATCTATATGGCTTCTCTCCTGTGTGAACTCTTTGGTGTTCAATAAGATAAAATTTTTGCGCAAAGCATTTGTCACATTCTGAACATCTAAATGGCTTCTCTCCAGTGTGAATCTTCTTGTGGTTTATAAGATGAATACTTTGTTTAAAACATTGGTCACATTCTGGGCACATAAATGGCCTTTCTCCAGTGTGAATTCTTTGGTGTTGCTCAAGTTTAGATTTTTCAGCAAAACATTTGTCACATTCTGAACATCTGAATGGCTTCTCTCCTGTGTGACTCATTTGATGAGGAATAAGATGTGACTTTCTATAGAAACACATGTCACATTCTGGGCACTTAAATGTATTTTCTCCTTGGTGAATCTTCTTCTGGTGGTAAGAAAGAGATGCCGATCGTAAGAAGCTCTCAGTACATTCTGAACATCTATATGGTTTCTCTCCTGTGTGAATTCTCTGGTGTCTAGTAAGACTTCCCTTTACCGGGAAACACTTAAAACATTCTGAGCATTCAAAGGGCTTCTCTCCTGTATGACTCATCATGTGTATAATAAAATTTGCCTTCCTTGAGAAATTCTTATCACATTTCAAACATTTAAACATGTTTTCCCTATTTGAATTTTCTTCTGGTGGCAAAAAAAATGTCTTCTCTGAAAAGCACTTGTTAAATTCTGAGTATTGAAAAAGTTCTCTCTCCTGTGTTAATTCTCTGATGATTACTGAGCTTTGCTGACGGATTTCTCATGGATCATATTGCGCCAATTAAGATCTATAGGAAAATGAAAATAAATGGTTATGGAACAAATATTGAATACAGATGAATATAAATTTGGGAACAACATTATGGAATTCTAAACCAGAATTGATTCACAGTACAAATGTATATACACTATATTGTCAAATGTATTGGAACACCTGCCTTTACTCATGAAATTTAATGGCGTCTTAGTCCGTAGGGTTCAATATTGAGTTGGCCCACCCTTTGCAGATATAACAGCTTCAAATTTTCTGGGAAGACTGTCCACAAGGTTTAGGAGTGTGTCTATGGGAATGTTTGACCATTCTTTCAGAAGAGCATTTGTGAGGTCAGAGACTGATGTTGGACAAGAAAGCCTGGCTCACAGTCTCTGCTCTACTTCATCCCAAAGGTATTCTATAGGGTTGAGGTCAGGATTCTGTGCAGGCCAGTCAAGTTCCTTCATCCCAAACTCACTCATCTTTGTCTTTATGGATCTTGCTTTGTGCACTGGTACAAATTATTTGGTCATGAGGGGATTATGGTGTGGGGTTGTTTTACCGGAGTTGGGCTTGGCCCCTTCATTTCAGTGAAAGGAACTCTTAAGGCGTCAGCAAACCAAAACATTTTAGATGATTTCATGCTCCTAACTTTGTTTGCGGATGGCCTTTTCCTGTTCCAACATGACTTCGCACTAGTGCACAAATGCGCTTCTGGAAGAATGGTCAAGTATTCCCATAGAAAAACTCCTAAACCTTGTGGATAGCCTTCCCGGAAGAGTTGAAGCTGTTATAGCTGTAAAGGGTGGGCCAATTCAGTATTGAATCCTACGGACTAAGACTGGGAGGCCATGTGCGTGTAAAGGCAGGCGTCACAATACTTTTGACAATATAGTGTGTGTGTGTGTGTGTATATAAATGTTATATATTATATATATGTATATACACATATACATATACACACACAGGATGACTGGAAGACTGAGCGATTTCCATATGACATAGGTACGCAACATCATTAACTAGTTTTGCAATGCTCTTTACTGGAAATGTATGCACAAGTTATTATGAGGAGCTACAATTTCTGGTGACCGGCCTTCATCAAGTTCACAAGCAAATTATTTCAAAGTAAAGCTGGACATACACTAATAGTATTTCAAAATGAAAATTCGTACAAAAATTGTCAGAACATTCAAGATTTTAACATTTAATTTTGGAATGGACTTTATCCACTTTCCCTCCGGAAGATTTACCCCCTTCATGGCCAGGTAACTTTTTGCGATACAGCACTGCATTAGTTTAACTGACATTTGCGTGGTCATGCGACATTGTACCCAAATAATATGTAATTCCTTTTTTTACCATAAAGAGCTTTCTTTTGGTGGTATTTGATCACCTAGGTAGTTTTTATTCTTTGCACTATAACAAAAAAAAAAATTGAAAAAAAAAAAAAATACAAAACACATCCAAAAAAAGTCAAAATAAAATGTCTTTAGAAATTAATGCCAATATGTATTGGCAGTTTTAAATCCAAAACCAAAAATTAAATATATATTTCAGATTACCAATCATTAGATGGTAATCCCTCCATGACTTTTGCATCAAAATCAACAATGCAACTATCAGTCCCTCCCCTCACGCCAGGGTACTAGGTGTAAACCTAGACTCTGACTTGTCGTTTCAGCCTCAAATCCAATCGTTGTCAAAAGTTTGTAGAATTCACCTCTGTAACATCTCTAAAATTCGCCCCTTTTTAACAAATGAGACCACCAAGCTCCTCATTCACTCCCTCGTTATCTCTCGACCTTGACTATTGCAACTCCCTTCTCATGGGCCTGCTCTCCATAGGCTATCCCTTCTTCAGTCTATCATGAATGCTGCTGCCAGACTTATCCACCTTACCAACCGCTCAGTGTCTGCCAACCCTCTCCTCCAATCCCTACACTGTCTTACAATCACCCAGCGAATTAAATTCAAAATACTAACCACAAGATACAAAGCCATTCACAACTCTGCCCCGAGCTACATCACCAACCTTGTCTCCAAATATCACCCAAATCGTCCTCTCTGCTCTTCAAGACCTCCTACTCTCAAGCTCTCCCATCTCCTCCTCTCATGCTCGTCTCCAAGATTTCTCCAGAGCCTCTCCCATCCTCTGGAACTCACTACCTCCACCTGTCCGGCTATCCCCTACTCTTGCTACCTTTAGGCGATCCCTGAAAACTCATTTCTTCAGGAAAGCCTAAAACGTCTCTAACTAATCTTTTACCACTTCCATCAGCTCATTCCCCACAGTTCAACCTTTTGTACCACCTGTCCCACCCTAATAGATTGTAAGCTTTTCTGAGCAGGTCCCTCTTAATCCTCTTGTATCTTATTGTATTATAACTGTATTGTCTCCCTTTTATATTGTAAAGTGCTGCGTAAACTGTTGGCACTATATAAATCCTGTACAATAATAATAATAATAATAATAATAATAATAAGTGGTGGCTGCATTAGTTTTCAGGCTTTTTTCCCCTCAGTTTCACCTGGTGATCTGGCCACTAACACACCTCCTGTATTAGAGTGCCCCCACTCTGGATGAATGAGCACAGGGGGAACCTTTGGACAGCAGTATTGTCAGTCTAGGGGGAGGGGAGTGTTAGATGGACTAGCAGATTAAAATACACTAACAAACTGATGTCAAACTCCAGCGTATACTTTATAATCAGTTACAGCAAACAGTTTTTTTTCTTTGGGATAAAGTTTTTACATAAATAAATCAAATCATTGTAAGCACCTCTTCCAGTGTTAAATGGTTTGCCTCATACCTGTAACTGCAAGAGAGCTTGTTTTTTTTTAAAAGAATAGATTTACTGGCTGGCTCGCCTAATGAAATTAGAAGAAAGCAAGTCTAAAAAAGAAAAACAAATGCAGCCATCACATCTAAGAATTGGTAAGCTGCAATGCAAGAAATGTTTGCTTTTGGGTTTAATACTGCTTTGAGATAAAAGGTTTGGAATGATATACCACCAAAATTAAAAAAAAAAAAACCCTCAAATAGGGAGAAAAAGTCCTGGGGATGCAAGTGGTTAATGATGATATTGTTCTTGATTACTTTGGATGCTTGGGCAATTATATTTTCACTATATTTACTTTGATTTGTTAATATGAGATATATATCTATATATCGATATATCGATATATCTATCTCTTATACACATAAATACACACATGCACATTTTTCTAGGTAAATATATTTCTAAAGGTGCTATTGACATTAATTTTTCACCACACGTCGGTAACAACCCATGCAATCCATACATACAAAGAAACTAAAACAAATAAGTTCAAAAATGAAGTTGTGTAATAAAATGGAATGACACAGGGAAAAAGTATTGAACACATTAAGTAAACGAGGTTCAAAAAAGGCGTGGCAAGCCAAGACACCAGCTCTAATCTATCAGTAATTAGAAAGCAATCCTATTCCTTGTCAGTGGAAATTAATATCAGCTGGTTCAATCTCAACTGATGACCAATAAAAAGGTATCTCCTAAGCAAGGTGTCACACAAGAAACATCTCATGATGAGTAAAAGCAAAGAGCTCTCTCAAGACCTTTGCAAACCTATTGTTGCAAAACATACTGATGGCATTGGTTACAGAAGGATTTCTAAATTGCTCAATGTTCCATTGAGCACTGTTGGGTCCATAATCTGGAAACATATTTCACCATAAACCGGCCATGACCAGGTGCTCTTCACAAGATTTCTGACAGAGGAGTGAAAATAATTATCAGAAGAGAAGAAATTAGCAGGTAAAATTGTTTCAAAGAAAATAAGTAACGCACTCAACCACCATGGCCTATATGCACGCTCACCAAGTAAGACTCCATTGCTGAAGAAAAAGCATGTTGAAAATTAATTAAGGTTTGCTGCACAACATTTAGACAAGCCTGTGAAATACTGGGAGAATATGGTCTGGTCAAATGAGACCAAAATAGAACTCTTTGGATGCCATAATACACACCATGTTTGGAGGCCAAATGGCACTGCACATCACCCCAAAAACACTCCCATACCAACAGTGAAGTTTGGAGGTGGGAACATCATGGTATGGGGTTGTTTTTCAGTATACAGTACTGTAAAACTACATATCATTGAAGGAAGGATGAATGAAAAATGCACCAATACATTCTTGATAAAAATCTGCCATCTACCAGGATGATGAAGATGAAACATGGGTGGACATTTCAGCAAGAGAATGATCCCAAACAAAGCCAAGGAAACTCAATTGGTTTCAAAGAAAGTAAATAAAGCTGCTAGAATGGCCCAGCCAATCACCTGACCTGAATCCGATAGAAAATCTATGGAGAGAACTAAATTTCAGAGTTCATAGAAGAGGCCCACGGAACCTTCAAGATCTGGAGACTGTAGAAGAATGCGTCAAAATTACACCTAAGCAATGCATGTGACTAGTTTGTCCATACAGGAGCCATCTCGAAGCTGTCATTACCAACAAATTATTTTGTACCAATTATTAAATACATTTCAGTTAGCATGTTCAATACTATTTCCCTGTGTCATTCCAGGATATTACACATAACTTGTGAACTTATTTTTTTGTTTTTGTATTTATGGATTTCATGGGTTGTTACCGAAATGTGGTGAAAATTTCATGTCAATAGCACATTTACAAATATTTACCTAGGAAAATGGTGACGTGTTCAATACTTATTTTACTTGCTGTATGTATCAAAAAGTAATCAGTTAACCGCGCCTTAAGACAGCTGTAATATTTATATGAACAAAATCACAAATCTTAGATCCTAAGAGAGATAGTTTCATATACTGTATAAATTAGAGGAACTGTATAGTGATCTTCTCAAACCCTTCTAAATGGACAATGGATTTTTTTACTCCCAATCTCTCGCTCCATCACCACCTTGTCTCAGTAACTATACGTATTTCATGGGGACTGGTATATATTTGGTTGAGCTCCTGGTTTACCCATTTTACAATATACTCTATACATTATATTATTCTTACAGCTGAGACCTAATAGACAGAGGCGGTTATTTACTAAAGGCAAATCCACTTTGCACTGCAAGTGCACTTGAAAGTGCACTAAAAGTGCACTTGGAAGTAACGTCACTGTAGATCTGAGGGGGACATGCAAGGGGAAAAAAAACAGCATTTTAGCTTGCACATGATTGGATGATAAAATCAGCAGAGCTTCCACTCATTTCAGATCTACCCCTCAGATTTAGAGTGACTGCACTTCCAAGTGCACTTGCAGTGCAAAGTGGATTTGCCTTTCGTAAATAACCCCCAGAGTATGCTTGTAAAATGAAAAAGTATAAAGGTGAGGGGCAAGATCATGATAAACAGTGATGTATAACTTTCTAACATATGAATGCTACATCTAATGTGATACAATGTTATATGAGCAAAGATAATAGTATAGAAAAATTATAACACTGATACAGTGAGGCTGCTTTACTGAAATACTTGATAATTGTCACCTAATAAATTGTATGAATGTCACTTCAATTACCAAGTAACGTGCAAAACAAATTTGAGAAGACTGTTGGTCCTTATAATTCAGAGTTACCTGTGAAATACATGACAAAACCATCACAAGTTCCAGTATGAATAAATGTCATTAGAAAATGATGGTGAATAAATATAAAAATATATCTGATGAGAGAACCCATGAATGCGTATTGATGCACAAATGATAAATGTAATATTTGGGTGTCATACAAACAAGAAGTGTATCAAAAGACAGCAAAATGATCAAGATGAAATGGTCACAAATATATTTAAAGAATTAATACTTTTCCAGTTTTAATATGAAAAAACTATATACCGTATATACTCGAGTATAAGTCGTTCCGAGTATAAGTCGAGGCCCTAATTTACCACAAAAAAATGGGAAAAACTTTTTGACCCGAGTATAAGACAAGGGTGAGAAATGCACAGCTACTATAAGTGGAAAAGAGGGTCACCGTGCCCATTTGCATGCCTCACTGTGCCCATTTGCAGCCATAGGTCCCCCGAACTTCAAACTCGGTAGTTAAGGGTTCCTAGATGCCCCCTAGCTGCAGCCAAAATTTGGGGTCTCTGAACCCAAAGGGTCCCGAAATGACATTGCTGCAGATGGACACAGTTGACCGACTTTGGGGCCCCGTATCTCGAGGCCACTTAGTGCTAGGAACCCCAAATTTAGTGTGCAAACCCAGTGGAACTAGCACCATAAAATATCCAAAGCTGGGGTTTCTAGCAACAAGTGACCCCGAGATACAGGGCCCAAAAAATCGGTTCAGAAAATGTCAAGCACTTTTCTGCAGCAGAGAATGACATTTTCCGAACCTACTTCCACTGGGTTAGCACACAAAATGTGGGGTTCTTATCACCAAGTGTCCCTGAGATACGGGGCCCCAAAATTGGTTCAGAAAATGTCAAGCACTTCTGCAGCAGAGAATGACATTTTCCGAACCTATTTTGGGGCCCCGTATCTCTGGGCTACTTGGTGCTAGGAACTCCAGCTTTGGATATGTTGTGGACCCAGTTCCACTGGGTTAGCACACAAAATGTGGGGTTCTTAGCACCAAGTAGCCCTGAGATACGGGGCCCCAAAGTCGGTTCGGAAAATGAAATTTTTTGCTGCAGAAAAGTGCTTGACTCAAGTATAAGTCGAGGGGGGTACTTTCAGCACAAAAAAAATGTGCTGAAAAATTCGACTTATACTCGAATATATACAGTATGTTATGAAATGTTGCTGTATAGAAACTTCTAATTTAAAAATAACAATCCTACTATGTGAAGTATATACTGTACAATTTGATTGCATATGTTGCTTGGATTTTTTTGTATTGAAACCCAGCAGAAAAAAAAAGTGCTACAATGTAGTCCACCTGCTGACACCATAGATCACAGGTTCAATGGTCATAGATAAACATATACAATCATCTAAACCGTACAAGTGTACAATCATAAAAAGTGTACCCACCTGGTATAATGTAGTTATCAGAAGTATAGGATCCCTTAGTAGCTTCCTTAGTATTTCCCTTCACCAGCAGTTCTTGTAAGTGACTGAGCCCAGCCTCACCTTTTATTTATTTCACCACCATTCACTAACATGTGCTCGCTTCCCATTGGTTAAAAAGGTGTGATCTACTTAACAAAAGGCATCTTCACAGTCTACATAGATAGTTTCAGCTTCTCTTTGTTTCAGCTCTCCATCACAATCACAGCCAGGACAAGTTCATTAACATTCTAATATGTGGAGGTAAGACTATAGGTGTGTACCTTCATTGAAAATGAATGGCTGCTGTCTCCCATCATTAACACAAACAGTTGACACTAGACATATATTATCAATGACAAAAGAGACTGGAGATGGTAAAGCTATGTTTTGTGATCCTCATTAAGATTCAGTGACATGATCCCATGAGCTGTGTAACCATACTGTTCTGTCTCTGCAGATAAATGTCTACTTAGGCAGCCATTTGTAATGCTAAATTTATTTTTAAAATTAAATATCAAACTATCAGCTTGGTTTGCACAACATAAAAAATAAAATCAGATCAACTGCCTGCAGTGAAATTAAATTAGTACCAGTTAGCTGACCATTTGGTATAGGGGGATCTGTTTTGGTTCAATTCAGTGAACCCAACCTTAGTGGCAAATCCCAGTCAGTGGAGGGTGAATCCTGGTAGTAAAATCTGGCTATTTGTAGAACCAATATGCAAACTACTGTACAAAATGAAATGGGTAGCTGGACATTGCCATGGGTAATATTTGAGGTAAATAGAAAACACCGTGCTAACCAGTAAAATTAATGAAAGCTGCTGCATACAGTTTGAGAAAAACAACAAAATAGGCATATGGAAAAATGCAGCGCATGTACAAATGAATATAGGTCTTTAAAATGGTGAAACAGTCAAGAAATAACTAATTGACCACAGGTGCCTTGAAACACAAACGTCCAAAGATGGATGTAAATGTCCAACCGCACAGGAGGTATAAGTACTCCAAGGGGTGGTGATGGTCTGATGGTTGTCAGAAAACACCTGGCATCATACAGCGACTTCCCAACCGAGAAACCGGGTCCCAATGGGTCATTCAGAGAGAGTGCAAAAAAGCCTCTTACCAGATCCTGTGGATTCCCATGTCAGCGACAGGGAATCGCATGCGCAGTTTGTCACAAATGACGTGGAATGGGAGCTCAGGAATCGCCAATCTCTTGGATTGTGGTCTGTATGGATCTCGGCCGGCAACCAGATGGGTCCTCACAACGAACCGTCCTCACACCGAACCGTCCCAGCGTGCATCAGAAGTTTCATAAACGGTCCCCCGAAAGGGGCAGTTGGAGGGACTGGATCTCATGCGGTAAATGTGGAAACAAAAAGAATGTGCCTCCACATGGTGCAGATAAAAAAGGGTGTTTTTATTGACAAAAACGACCATACACAAATAAAAGCGTGATCACGGTGGATAAAAACAAATGGGCAACAAAGAGAGCGGTGTATGTACCCAACGCGTTTCGACCTAGGGGTCTTCAACAGGGGCATAGACCACTCACTCCAAGTTGCCAAATACATATAATAAAATTATTTAGAGAAGGACCAATCACAAGGGCTGAAAAACCAGGAGATTGGATTGGGTGAATACAATCACATGACTTGCTTGAATGTCTAGACATAAAGATCATACACAATTTCTATATAAATAAATGAATGACATTAAGGTGAAGCTCAGGAGACTGTATAAAGGTCTACAAGCAGAAAAATATATCACTCTATGATCTCTCTAACAAAAATAAAGCATTTAAAGATTAAATGAAAACAGCACTCCTCTGCTGACAGTCCGGCAGAATGTACCGCCCTGTCAGCCAGAGGAGCCAATCCTCAATAAGAAGACAAAAAGGTGTTAAATAAAGCTGACCAATAGGCCGCTATGTATGAGCCGGCCTCTATCCCTGAACGCCCACATGACCAGTCTGTGTAGGAAATGATGTCACGTCCGTGGGCGTGTCTGACGTCTCCCTCTCACATGACTCACTGGGCCAATCAGAGAGCAAACATCCCACTCAACTCTGCTGTACGTACAATCCGTACACCGCAGAGGGATGGGACTTAAATAAATACACCTAGCGTCCCGGCAATGCAATCCAGCAAGCAACGGACGCTGAATGAGACAAAACAGCATCTCTATGGTGTCTGTGTAAAAAAAATGTGTTATGCAGCAGACCGGGACCCGATGACCCGGAAGTGTGCATAGAACTCCTGTGAACCAGAAGTGTATTGGAAGTGGGGACACATATAGTGAAATATAATGTGTTGGGAAATGACTAACTGAGGTGGAATCGCATAAATGTGTAAAAAAATATACTGGAGTGGCATGTGTGAATGTCTCTTAAGGTCCATGTGTGTTAGGTGGGACTGAAATAAAAAATTAAAAAATTAAAAATTGAAAAATTATGTGAACACAAAATCTCCAGAACGCACATTGTAAAATGTGTTAAAATGAATATATATGTGGAGGGAATGTGTGGATTTGTAAAGTGACCCAAATATCTGATAGTTATCCCTATGATCCCTTGACTGTAAAGAATCATCAGCATAGACCGAATGGGTCAATTTGGATTGGACCAATTTCAATTGGGTGAATAGATAACCCTCTAAGGTGCACCATATATAAACTGTGTACCAGCTTGTGAATATAGGTGAAAAAAAGGAGAGGGGGAGGGGGAAAAAGGGTTGAAATAATGAAAAAAAAAAATAAAATAAAATAAAATAAAAAAAAAAATAAATAAATAAATAAATAAATAAAATAAATAAAATAAAATAAAATAAAAAAATATATAAAAATATATTAATAAAGAAAGGGAGGGACATGCATAGAGATGTGGAAGGAATTTAGGATTGGTTGATAAAGGAGTTGAGGTCCCACTCCACGTTTAAACCTAACGGGAAATAGGACCTCAACTCCCATATCCAATAAGTCTCGAGGCGTGACACTCCTCAGAGGCGGGACTCTCCTCTCCAATGTGGGACAAATTTGTCGATCACCTGGAATAAAGTCCCGGTAGGGTCTTTATTATGGTGTTCCAGATAATGCCGGGGTACTGTATGTTTGTTCTTGCCTTTCTTGATACCTGCCACATGTTCATTGACTCGTATAGAGAAAGTTCTGATGGTACGCCCAACATACTGTTTGTGGCAGGGGCAAGTAATGAGGTAGACAATGTATTGTGATGTACAAGTTGTGAAGTGTTTCATCTGGTAAGTGAGGGAGTTGACTGTGGATTGGAAAGTGGTACTTTTTTGTCTGCCTCGAATGTTGTGGAGGCAGACATTGCATCTACGGCAGGGGTAATAACCCTGACATTCCTGAAAAAATGAAACTCTTTTGGGGGGGTCTATTGTATTCGGAGCAATCTGTCCTTGAATGGACCGTGCTCCCCTGAATACAACAGCCGCCCGTTCAGGAAGAACTGACCCCAGTAGATTATCATTTAAAAGTACCTTCCAGTGCTTTTTGAATATAGCTTTTACTTGTTTGGACTGAATGGAGTGAGTGGTAAAGAAAGCCCATTTGTGCATAGGTTCAGCTGTGGATTTGGGGCGTTCTATCAAAGTGGATTCTCTATCAGTGGATAGTGCCCTATTGAGTTCCTCGTCTAGATGTCTGGGATCATAACCTTTTTCAATAAATCGATCTCTCAGAACTAGCGATTGTGACTGGAAATCAATAGCATTGGTACAGTTGCGTCGTAGTCTCAAAAATTGGCTACGGGGAACAGACTTGAGCCACTGCTCCTGATGGCAACTGTCAATGGGAATGAATCCGTTCCGGTCGGTGGCCTTGAAATACGTGCGGAACTCCAAATGTTTGTCCACCACAAATATTTCAAGGTCCAAAAAATGTACACTGGTAGAGCTGGCCTCATAGCTCAAAGATATTCCTCTATCATTAGAATTGAGACTAGTCATGAAACTGTCAAGTGATGTACGGTCACCATCCCATAGGAAGAGGATGTCGTCTATGTACCTGGCCCAGAGGATCAACTTGGATCTCTGGGCCGCATAGACGACATCCTCCTCCCACTGGGCCATGAAGAGGTTGGCGAGGCTGGGGGCAAACTTGGCCCCCATAGCCACGCCCCTCTTCTGTAGAAAAAATTGATTCTGGAACCAAAAATAATTGTGTTCCGTTGCAAATATGAGTAATTGCATAATAAAATTACACTGAAGGGAAGGGAGCTTGTTGTCTCTAGATAGGTGTTTCTCCACCGCCTCAAAGCCCAAGTGATGTGGGATGCACGTATAAAGTGCCGCCACATCTGCTGTGACTAAAAGCATCCCTTCTGAAACTGAAACAGGTTCCAGTAATCTAATGGTGTCTCTAGTGTCCTTAAGATAGGACTGCGTGGAACGAACCAACGGCTGTAAATAAAAATCTACGTATTTACCAATACGGGCTGTCCCCACTTCCAATACACTTCCGGTTCACAGGAGTTCTATGCACACTTCCGGGTCATCGGGTCCCGGTCTGCTGCATAACACATTTTTTTTTTACACAGACACCATAGAGATGCTGTTTTGTCTCATTCAGCGTCCGTTGCTTGCTGGATTGCATTGCCGGGACGCTAGGTGTATTTATTTAAGTCCCATCCCTCTGCGGTGTACGGATTGTACGTACAGCAGAGTTGAGTGGGATGTTTGCTCTCTGATTGGCCCAGTGAGTCATGTGAGAGGGAGACGTCAGACACGCCCACGGACGTGACATCATTTCCTACACAGACTGGTCATGTGGGCGTTCAGGGATAGAGGCCGGCTCATACATAGCGGCCTATTGGTCAGCTTTATTTAACACCTTTTGTCTTCTTATTGAGGATTGGCTCCTCTGGCTGACAGGGCGGTACATTCTGCCGGACTGTCAGCAGAGGAGTGCTGTTTTCATTTAATCTTTAAATGCTTTATTTTTGTTAGAGAGATCATAGAGTGATATATTTTTCTGCTTGTAGACCTTTATACAGTCTCCTGAGCTTCACCTTAATGTCATTCATTTATTTATATAGAAATTGTGTATGATCTTTATGTCTAGACATTCAAGCAAGTCATGTGATTGTATTCACCCAATCCAATCTCCTGGTTTTTCAGCCCTTGTGATTGGTCCTTCTCTAAATAATTTTATTATATATATTTGGCAACTTGGAGTGAGTGGTCTATGCCCCTGTTGAAGA
Source organism: Aquarana catesbeiana (assembly GCF_042186555.1). Lineage (NCBI taxonomy): Eukaryota > Metazoa > Chordata > Amphibia > Anura > Ranidae > Aquarana > Aquarana catesbeiana. The sequence goes on from NC_133326.1 coordinate 658,250,121, forward strand.
CCCCTAGGTCGAAACGCGTCGGGTACATACACCACTCTCTTTGTTGCCCATTTGTTTTTATCCACCGTGATCACGCTTTTATTTGTGTATGGTCGTTTTTAAAACACCCTTTTTTATCTGCCCCATGTGGAGGCACATTCTTTTTGTTTCCACATTTACCGCATGAGATCCAGTCCCTCCAACTGCCCCTTTCGGGGGACTGTTTGTGAAACTTCTGATGCACGCTGGGACGGTTCGGTGTGAGGACGGTTCATTGTGAGGACCCATCCGGTTGCCGGCCGAGAGCCATACAGACCACAATCCAAGAGATTGGCGATTCCTGAGCTCCCATTCCACGTCATTTGTGACAAACTGCGCATGCGATTCCCTGTCGCTGACATGGGAATCCACAGGATCTGGTAAGAGGCTTTTTTGCACTCTCTCTGAATGACCCATTGGGACCCGGTTTCTCGGTTGGGAAGTCGCTGTATGATGCCAGGTGTTTTCTAACAACCATCAGACCATCACCACCCCTTGGAGTACTTATACCTCCTGTGCGGTTGGACATTTACATCCATCTTTGGACGTTTGTGTTTCAAGGCACCTGTGGTCAATTAGTTATTTCTTGACTGTTTCACCATTTTAAAGACCTATATTCATTTGTACATGCGCTGCATTTTTCCATGGGTAATATTTAAAATACAGGAATGCCCTAAGTACAGTAATATGCTTGTGAGATGCCTTAAAGCTATATGTGGTGTTACAGTACAGTACACAGCAACAGCATACAATGGCAGTGGAATTGTTTTTTATTTCATTTACAATTGGCTTGCCGTACATATTACAGCAGCTCAATCGGAATAATTTCTGTTTAAAAAAAATACGTTTTTTTTTCCCGGTAGTAGTGAGACGTGTTTATTCATAAAATAATAATTAGACCTATTTTGTCCAGCAGATAGAAGTTTACCTTTAGTCTGTTGAAGCTGCCCCTCTTGTCCCTAATGCAAAACTGTCCTGTCAGACAATTTATATCAAACTCTCAATAAGAATTTAAAGACCGCAGATGATACAGCAGTGTACAATTGGCTAGCAGCAATTCATTTTTATTAAGGGATAATTGGCTGATTTGTACTAGAGAAAAAAGAATACAAGGAGGTGTTTTACTACAAGAATTAAGATAAAGCAGATGACACGGCAGTGTAAAACAGGTCAGCAGCAAGACAATTAGAAATAGCAAGGCTGGGCCCAAATTTACAAGAGACAAAGGGCACTGGCTGGGGCTTTACTACAAGAATTACGATACTGCAGAGGATACAGCAGTGTAAAATTGACCATCAGGACAGTTGTAATCAGGGATACTATGGCTAATTGGTCTATTTTTATACTGGTGTAACTTTTGTTTTACATATGGGGATAATGGGTGTGGTGTATGTAAGTGATATAACGTGTAGAAGTTTAGGTGCACACTGTTTTTTTTACACTTTGTTTTTTGTCATTAAAATAATGCAAGAAAAGGTAAGTGAAAGAAAATTTCTCTAAAGTGAGGAGAAATTATATCTCCCCTAGTTTTTACTAGAACAGGTGTCTGATATTGAATATGTCATCTACACTCATATTTATTTTGGGGTATATACCGTATTTATCGGCATATAACACGCACTTTTTTCCCCTGAAAATCAGGGGAAAATCGTGGGTGCGTGTTATAGGCCGATCCCCCCCCAATTGTGTGTGATCGGAGCGATCGCGGCAATTGCTGCGATCCCTGCCGTCATACACAGCCGTGTGGAAATTCAAATACGGCGCCGAGACTGCAGGGACTCGGCGGAGCGGAGCTACACATAGCCGAGAGTCCTCGGGTTTTCTCGGCGCCGCTTACAGTCCCGCCCATAGGGCGGAACTGGGCGGGACTGTAAGCGGCGCCGAGAAAACCCGAGGACTCTCGGCTATGTGTATCAGCGCTCCGCCGAGTCCCTGCAGTCTCGGCGCCATATTTAAATTTACACAGGGCTGTGTATGACGGCAGGGATCGCGGCGATCCCACAAAGCTGCACGGGGGCAAGGCTACATGGGGGCAAAGCTGCACGGGGGGGCAAGGCTGCACTGGGGCAAGGCTGCATGGGGGCAAAGCTGCACTGGGGCAAGGCTGCACTGGGGCAAAGCTGCACTGACAAGGCTGCAATGGACACTGGGGCAAGGCTGCACTGACACTGACAAGGCTGCAGATGGACACCGATAACGCTGCATTGATGGGCATTTTAATGTAAGTTTTTCTTCCTTAAACTTTACTCTTAAAAGTTTTTTTCCTTAAAATTCCCTCCTTAACTTGGGTGCGTGTTATACGCCGGCGCGTGTTATACGCCGATAAATACGGTATATATATATATATATATATACATATATATATATACACACACACACACACACACACACACACACACACACACACACACTTAATGGTTAAGGGCCCTTCAAGACCTTGAAGCCCGAGAGTATTGCATTAACACAGGTCTGTTAATGTGTGCTTTTTTGCAACATAATTGGGTGGCAAAATGTGCAACAAAAAGACATGCACCACTTCTGGCAATGCAGCACACCACACACTTTTGCACTGCAAACTATGTGCATTGGAGTTGTGTAACCTTGAGCATTGAGGTATCATTCAACATGAGCTAACATGCATTGCTGTAACATGCACCTTAAAGCGTGCCTTACTGCAATGCACTGTGCTGAAAAGGTGTGAATGGGCACTAATTGTTAGTTTGTGTGCTGTAGTTATCTTACAATTTTTACCAAGTGGGTATAAAACGCTTCCCATGTACATTACCTTCCTTTAAGAGTAGCGTTTGCTCCTTATGAGGCCTCTATATCCATTGCTACCCACCTAACTAAAGTTCTGTTCCCAGGAGTGACATGCTCAGGATTTTACATAATTTTGTTCTCTCTCCTTTCTTTCTTTCCCTATCTTTTTCTCCTGTTGCTTTGTGGATGCTTTCATAGGTCTCTTTGCTGGACCTAACCCTTGTGAGTTAAGCTGCGGTTAGCTATCTCTCTGGGTTGGACAAATCTGAAGTTGCTATTTCTACAAACACTATCTGAAGTCATTTGGTTGTTGCACCCTTTTGTCCTTTTGACCCATTGTGTTCTATATACTGGTCTGATGCCGGCCCTGTATAATGTCTATTGTTTGTTACTCTTTCCTTCTTTGAATTGAAAAATCATTAAAAATTGTTAGGTATAAAAAAAGGTAACATTTGAAACTACTTTTCTATATTCTATAATAAAACATTTTAAAATTAACCGGAATTAAAAACAACATGTCAAGTACTTCAATAACTTTTATATAGTAAACATCTCTCTACATACAAACATAATGAATGGTTATATATGTATATATTGTACATTTACATGTTCTGCTCCCTTTAACACATGTATGACCCACTAAATGGAATAGGTGAATGGTACAGAAACCCCCCAGTAGGGGGATCAGGGGTGTTGATACATAACAATGGTGGGAGTACTATTCCATTCAATATACAGGAGACACAAACAGATTCTTCTAAACAAACAAAATGGTAATATAAAAAAGGGTCACCACGACAAAGGAATTTTAATTAACTGTACATAATTTAACTCTATAGAATAACGATCGGCTGATCATCACATCGTACCTCATCTAAGATTAGATACCACACATGTTTCTCACGTTAAGACAACTGTTATCGACAACTCTAATGGTTTAATTTGTTATACTTATGCCCCGTACACACGGTCGGACTTTGTTCAGACATTCCGACAACCAAATCCTAGGATTTTTTTTCGACGGATGTTGGCTCAAACTTGTCTTGCATACACACGGTCACACAAAGTTGTCGGAAAATCCGATCATTCTGAACGTGGTGACGTAAAACACGTACGTCGGGACTATAAACGGGGCAGTGGCCAATAGCTTTCATCTCTTTATTCTGAGCATGCGTGGCACTTTGTCGGTCGGATTTGTGTACACACGATCGGAATTTCCGACAACGGATTTTGTTGTCGGAAAATTTTATACCTGCTCTCAAACTTTGTGTGTCGGAAAATCTGATGGAAAATGTGTGATGGAGCCTACACACGGTCAGAATTTCTGACAACAAGGTCCTATCACACATTTTCTGTCGGAAAATCCGACCGTGTGTACAGGGCATCACAGTTGAATTAATTATGCTCAGTACATGTACAAATGCTTTATTTTTGAACACAAAAAACTTTTTTTTTCAATAAAAAAAACACGATACTGTGATGTTGTTTTTCTTGATTTATCCAGATGTAATAATCTGCTTTAACCCTTTCACTGCCAAGTCCGTACGCCATACAGACCTACAGAAGTGCCTGCAGGTGGCCAGGTCAGTATGGTGTATGGACCTCTTTCTCCCTCTCCTATAAGCTTATGGTCACGTCAATGACCACAAGCTTATATCAGAATTGTTCAGCAGACTCTTCTGAACAATTCTATAACTCTAATCAGTGGATTACAACCCGCTGATCAGAGTTATTAACACTTAATTGGACCCCCCCACCCACGCCGCCACTTCCCTGACCCCTGCCTCTCCACCCCCGTAGCTCCTTTCCACCTAAAACTGCCCCCCCACTCTCTTCTCCTTTCCCCTTCACCCCCAGCACTAATTACCACCCTACACCCGATCTGACGCTCCTGCAAACTCGCTCCCTGCAGCCACCATCATTAGCCGACATCCCTCCTCTGCCGCTCCTGTCGGCTTCAGGTGCTGCATGGGGCTGGGGTTCAGATGTGTCCCCCCCCACCAGGTCAGATCATCTCCCCAACTGCTCTGCACCCCCAATTCATTGCCGTTCTGAGTGGCATCTCTCCTTCCCTCCCTCCGCCTGCAGCTTCTCCCTGCACAGATCTCCATGATTTGTCAGCTTGGAGAGTGCAGCGGGGGGAGATGGGGGAGCGGTGCAGGTGGGGGTGAAGTTAGGGCTTGGGGGGTTTAGTAAACATGCATTTACTAATCTCCCCCCCGTAGAAGAGAGGACACATGCAGCGATCACTACTGATCGCTGCTATATGCCCACTGACAGATGATATATCGTAACCGCGAGTGATACAATGCATCAGACAATCATTTTCTGAATGAAATGGAATCTCTATACAGAGTTCGCATTCATTCAAGTAAAGTGCTGCAGAGAAAAAGGGATTACTGTATCTTCAGTCCCTTTCTCTGTCTTACAAATAGTGATATGGGGTCTGTTTAGACCTCTGATATCTCACCAAAGACCCCCCAAATAATAAAAAGACCAAAAAAAAAAAAAACCCTAGTAAGACCTCCCCAGGTCCGCCCTCCATGGTGACGCCCCCTCCCCGCACTCACCCCTCCATGCATACCTCAGCTTCTCCTCCCAGCCAACCCGATCCATACTGATTGGCCAGGAGGAGAAGCCGGAAGATGATATCAAATTAATTTGCTATTGTCACAACTCACAAGTGGGTGGGTTTGGGGTGCAATTCTCTGTGCACTGAGCCCAACTTTTTTCAAGCCAATTAGAGCCTCAGGCTCTAATCATGTGGCTTGAAAAAAAAAAAGGAGTCTGACGCAGGGGAGTGGCGCCCCAGCACCCCTAATGGACCAGCTGCTCCTGATAAGACCCCTTTCACATGGAGCAAACTCTGTCAAGCAGATCCGCCTGCTAAGCGGGGGATCTGTCTGCTGATCCCCGCTGAGCAGGCGGATGACAGGTCCATGTCCATTCCGCTGATGCAGAGCGGACACAGCTTGCTTTTCTCTATGGGGCGGTCAGATGGAAATGAAATTGAGGGCTGGTATTGGGGGCTGGTAGTAGAGGGGGCTGTGCTCAATGCTCTGTTGCTATGGAGATACCAGCTTACATGCCTGGCACACAGGGCTGCTTAGCTCTGGGGGGGGGCAGGACATGTAAAAAAATAAATAATAAAAATATAAAAAATGTAAATATACAAATTGCTAAATCTCTTGTTAGAAAAAGCACAGGTTTCCCACTTCCAATTGATGAGAGATAAAACACAGCTCCAGAGCAGGAAGCACTTAAAAATGCATGACCCCCCACCTCAAACCACAAAGGAGTATGGATATTGCACAAAGGAAAAAAAAATAATGTTGGGTCAATTTGCTAACAAATCTACATCCCCTAAGTGATAAATAGGATGAATAATACAAAAAAGCACTTCTTCCATTGGAAAAAAGATGTGGTATACATTGGTAAATGTTGTTTCATTCTATTTTCCCCAGTGTATATTGAGTAAATCTGGTTTGAAAATGGGTAAAAACCACTGTGATAAATAAAGTGAATGCCATACATTTGAATGTTGTCTGAAAATGTGTAATTGTTGGTTGAAAAAATTATGTGAATCTTGGGTGAAATCATTCATAAGACACCCCACAATCTTTTCTTTTTTTTGGGGGGATTAAATTTTTACTGCTATTTTACTCAAAGTTTTCAAACTGAGAAGCAGCCAAACACTAAAGAAGGCAAATATTTCACACAGATCTCCTCCTACGTCCTTATTTTAAAAGTGGATAAAAATGAAACATGAAAAATGTACTGGCTGTTCAAATGTTTTACACTGTATTCAACTGCATTAAAAGGGGCCGCAAGAGTTTGAATATTCCATCTTTTAGTCATATGACTGTGTAGCTTACCTGAGTAAAACACCATCCTTATTTAATTTATGATAAGGCTTGTGTGGACACGCATTGACAACAAAATCTTCTCTTTTAATCGCTTGCCCATCATATGCTGTACATATATGATGGCAAGGCAGCTCTCCTCTGCAGAATCACATACTGGAGCCAATCAGCAGGACCACAGCAGGAGCCATTCAGCAGGTCCAGCGGATAAGATGTCAGCTGGCACTCGCAGACCATTTGTCCCACAAGCAGAATGATGTAAACAAGGCAGACTGCCGTTCTGTCAGTAGGGAAAGTAGCGATACTGTGTTTCTGCAAAGCAGGAATATGGATCTCTGCCTTCCCATTAGTAGAAGCACCACCCCCACAGTAACCAAGCACATTTTAGGCACACATTTAACTCTTTGATCGCCCCTGATGTTAACCTTTTCCCAACCATTACTACAGTGAAAGTGCATTATTTTAGCACTGATCGCTGTATTGGTGTCACTGGTTCTCAAAAAAGTGTCAAAAGTGTCACTTAGTATCTGGATTGTCCACTGCAATGTCGCAGTCCTGCTATAAGTCGCTGACCGCCGCCATTACTAGGACAAAAAAAATAAAAATTCCATAAATATATCCCATAGCTTGTGGATACTATAACTTTTGTGCAAACCAATATAGGCTTATTGGGATTTTTTTTATCAAAAATTTGTAGCAGAATACATTTTTTATTTGGATGTTTTATAGCAGAAAGTAAAAAAAAAAAAAAAATTATATATATATATTCAAAATTGTCAATCTTCTTTGTTTATAGCACAATAAACAAAACAAAAACAGCAGGAGTGATCAAATACCACCAAAAGAACGATCTATTTGTGGGAAAAAAGGACATACATTTTATTTGGGTACATCGAGGCATGATCGCGCAATTGTCAGTTAAAGTAACAGAGTGCTATATCGCAAAAAGTGGCCTGGTCATGAAGGGGGGTGAACCTTCCAGAGGTGAAGTGGTTAAACATCCTTAATTGTCACAATCATTGAAGTTAATATTTGCATATCAAACTATATCAGACTATGGGAATATCTTTTGTTTTATTGAATACAGTTGCTGTGTATAAAGTAAAGTACAGTAATAAAAAATACTGAGAGATATATATAGTCTTTCAGCCCTAATCAATTTATAGTGATATGTGCGACTGCTTGCTGAAAATGCTGCATAGCAATTAATAGTCGCATAATTAGGGCCCAACTGTATTTATATATTTTTTTGTCTGTATTTGATATACATCTGAGGTATGTGATCTCTTTGTACACTTCAGGCAGCTGTTATTCGACTACTCAAGATCTATATATGCATCCCCCTGGGCTTAAATTATTTTATAATGAAACATGCGTTTTTTCAGGTTTAGCTAAAAATTTATGTTATCTTGAAATCAATAACCGCATAACTTTCATACTTGACTACTTTAAAGTAAATCTACATAATGCAAGTCTAGGCCCTATCATTAATGAAATAGTGTATCTGCATTGTTTTGCGTCGCATTGGATGCATGTCGCATTATGTGAATATCTTATGTCTTATTGAATACAGCTGCTATATATAAAGTGAAGTATAGTAATAAAGGATATAGAGACATACAGTCTTTCAGCCCTAATCAATCCATAGTGATATATGCGACTGTTTGCTGAAAATGCTGTATAGCAATTAATAGTCGCATAACCTTTATTTAGCTCTTTTCCTCTATTTTGTTTTCTTTATATTTTATTTTCTATTTCCTGTCATTTCTGCCTTTTTCTATCGTTATATAGGTCTGAGTCTATATCTTTAAGATATATATTAAGTCAACCTGTTCTATTTTTAAATCTTAATTTTGCTGAAAATTTATTGATCCATGTCTGCACATGTATGCCCGTATTGAGTGCCTCTGAATAGTGGAAGAGAAAGATATAGTGTGATGTTCTATATGGGAGATGACATCTAGTGGCGATTCTTTATATAGCAATTGAAAGTGGCAGGTACTAACTGCAGTATAAATAGAAACACAATTCATGCCCCTCCTATCCTTGAAAAAAAATCAGAGTTCCTGGTGAAACATGTCGGATTTGGCATCACGACAGAGGCGCTCTATGTGTCATGGATGACGTATCTCATCGCGCTTATGCATGCGCAGTTGATCACCTGAAGCCAGCGGTGACTATCTTGGCTGAGACAAGTGGACGGTGGCACAGAGGACCTGACACTCACACAGTGCTGACAGCTAACTGCTCACTGGAGCCCCACGGACCCCGCTCAACAAACTGAGCATACAGGAAGGCACATACAGCCCCCCGGACCGGAGAAAGATAGTACATGACTGTGATTATATCGCTCCATGAATGGTCGGGTGAGCGGACCATAGGTCCTTTAATTGCCTCCTTCTACTTTACTTCCTGCTGTTTGTTACCTCTCAGCCAGTAATAGCCAGCTTCACAACAGCGTCATTGAGCTATTGTTTTTCCAACAATTAAACCCTGTGAATACATGCAATTCCACTCTAGGAAACTGTGTTTGTGTCTTTGGACTAGATACTAACTGTGGATTATAATCATCTCTCCACACTGACAGCTATGTTTTGCTACAATCCTAATTATTTTTTTTTTTAATTCTTTATTTATCAATTTTTCATAACAAAATAACATCCCACCAACAACATTCCATAATACAAATCCACAATGTTATAAAAATAATTATCCCCCCACACCCCCCTCCCCCCCAACCCCCCCCCGCCCTGCAGGAAACTGCTCGCTGGGGTCACCCTTCGACTTGGTCTCACTGCACTTGAGAAAAATTCCTGCCTTCCTATGCCGTATTAGTAATCTCCTTTAGATAACTCCAGGTCTTTTTATATTTATTCCAGCTTGCCCATTTCCCCGTGTGTTCCTCCTCTTCCTCCGGTTCCACACCCTCCTCATCCATACCCTCGGCAATATATATTTCATTTAGGCAGAGAAGCCAATCACGAGTGTTAGAGCATGATGAGTCCAGCCAGTTCGAGGCGATCTGTCTCTTGGCTACGTCTAACATTATGGGGACCAGAGAGGATTTGTAACTCCCTACCGGCTCCGAAGTCCCATGAAAGAGGCAAACCCACGGGTCCTCCGCTATAACTATCCCAGAGATCTCCTTTATCAGAGATAAAAAATTTTTCCAAAATGTCTTAATGATAGGGCACTCCCACCAAATATGGGCCATCGTTCCCAAACTAGTGCACCCCCTCCAGCAAGTATTGACCTTAGCCCCATCCATTTTACTTACCCTGTCTGGGGTGGCATACCATCGCGCAAGGCATTTATAGTGAATTTCCTTTCTCTTTATGTCTAATGCTAGGTAATGAACCAGCCTCAGAATTTTATCGGTCAAAATGTTACTACTTTGTGACCCTAATTCCTGTTCCCACTTTCTGATGTAGGGGGGCACCTCCAGCTCCGACTCAGCTCCCAGTATCCTGTAGATTTGGGCTATAACCCCTCCTGTATGCTCCTTCGTACAAAGCTGCTCGAATGGCCTGAGCTCTTCCCCGCTTCTAAGGGGTTTCGGTAATTTGTTGATAAAGTGAGAGAGCTGGAGGTACCTCCATCCATTCATCACCCATAAATCTGACTCACTCCTCAATTCAGTGAATGTGCGGATTCTCCCCTTACTTATAAAATTTTTTAATTGAATAGAGTCATCTTTCAACCAATTCCCTCCCACCTCCCTCCTCCCAGGCTCAAAGAATAAATTGTTTTTCATATATATCAGTGGTGAGTTGTGTGACCATTTGTGCTGCGTGTGTATTCTATTCCAATATTTAAAAGTGTTGTGCGTCAATGAGGATGTGTCCGTACTAAGTGCTCTGAATTTTGGGGGATTCCAAAGGGAATGCCCCAGATTAGTGTTGCTCAAAAAGTGCTCAATATTGACCCAACGCTTCTCCGACCCTTTTTTAACCCACTCAGTGACCCGTGAAAGTACTACAGACATGTAGTACCTATTGAAATCTGGTAAAGCCAGTCCGCCTTTTTTTTTCCCCCTGCTCAATATCGTGTAGAAGATACGTGGTTTTTTGCCACCCCAGACAGCTTCCCCTATTAAGCTCCTTAAGGCTTTAAAAAAAAACCTGGATAACAGGATAGGTAACAGCTGGAATTTGTACAGAAGTCTAGGTGTTAAAATCATTTTGACCGCGTTTACTCGCCCAAACCATGAGAGGGGCCTGGATCATATTCTTCTCACTTCCTGCCTAATCTCGTCCAACAACGGAATATAATTTTTTAGAAACAATTTTTTGAAAGAATTTGCTAATTTAATCTCCAGGTACCCAATTTCCTTTTTCCAAGGGAAGGGAAAGACTGCTGCTAGGTGGTCTTCTTGCTTGCCCAGGCTGATGTTTAAAATCTCTGACTTCCTGGGGTTAATTTTAAAGTTTGAAGCTTCTCCATATCTTCTAAGGATCCGGAGCGCATTTGGAAGAGTTATTCTAGAGTTAGAAATGAAGAACAAAACATCATCGGCAAAAGCCGCGAGTTTGTGTTCCTCGGTTCCCACCTTCACCCCGCTGCAGTCAGGACTGTTACGTATAGAGGCCAGTAGAGGTTCAAGGGACAGGACGAACAAGAGAGGGGACAAAGGGCAGCCCTGCCTGGTTCCGTTTACCATCCTAATAGGGCTTGAAATGGCCCCATTTACTCTTACCGCAGCCGTAGGGCTGCTGTACAATATTCTAACCCATGAAATGAACCTCGGGCCAAACCCCATTACCTCCAAAGTGTTCATCATGAACCCCCAGTCTACCCTGTCGAATGCTTTTTCAGCGTCCACTGACAGGAATAGAGCTGGGGGCCCACCTCGTTTACAGAATTCCGACAGAAGCACCGCCCGTACCCCATTGTCCCTGCACTGTCTGCCGGGAACAAAACCAGCCTGGTCCGGATGCACCAGGGTGCTCATTCTAGCTTTCAGTCTATTGGCCAGTACTTTCGCGCATAATTTAACATCTGCATTCAGCAGGGAGATAGGTCTATAGCTAGAACAGCGCCCTGCATCCTTCCCCTCCTTCAAAATCAAGGTAATCATGGCGGATAGTGCCTCTCTTTCCATTCCACAAGCTAACCCCTAGTTCGTTCCAGTAGTGGCAAAGCCTGGGAACCAAGATATGTTTCATTTTCTCTAGGTAGATGATGGTGAATCCATCCGGTCCTGGGCTCTTACCCTTAGGGGAGTCTCTCAGAGCAGCCAGAATTTCCTCCTCCTCAATAGGCTTGTCCAGGAGAGAGCTGTCCTCGGCGGCCAGCCCTACTAGTCCTGCTCCCTTTAGAAATTCCACGCCCCTGTCTGTCCGGGTCCTGTCCTCCATCCCCTGTTGCCCTATAGAATACAGGTCGGCATAGAACTTTTTAAACTCCTCTGCCATACCTCCACTGGTCACTATTGCCTCACCTCTTTTATTATATATTTTATCAATAAAGTTCCGACCTTTTTTTTTCTTATTAATCTGGCCAGGTGTTTACTAGACTTATTCGCCCAATGATAATTATCCCTGGTTATTATATTAACAGATCTTTTTGCCTCCTGCTCCATCATGACCCTGAGCTCCTCCCTTTTGGCGACCAATAGGCGATAGCAGTCCAGATCCAGCCCCTTTGCCTTTTTATGTACCTGCTCCAGGGAAAAAAATTCCTCTATGAGCTTACCCCTTTCTACCCTTCTCTTTTTTTTTAGACCTGCTCCTATTGATATGAGGATCCCCCTAATGTAGGCTTTGTGTGACTCCCAAAGAATAGAGGGAGATACATCACCCGTGTTATTTGATTTAAAGAAGAAGTCAACTTCCTCCTGAATCCTCTCGACTACTTTGGGGTCCTTCAACAGACCTTCATTCAGCTTCCACGAGAAGGGCCGCCCCAACACTTCTGGGATCTTTACCCTCATCATGACCGGGGAGTGGTCTGAAAGGGACATTATTTCTATTCTAGTTTCCTCTACCCACTCCAATAAGCTGTGGTCAACAAAAATGTAATCTAATCTGGAGTAAGTCCCGTGCACAGGGGAGAAGAAGGTGAAATCTCTCTCTTTAGCGTGTTGCAATCTCCACACATCTATTAACTGACTGCGGAGTAGCTTCCTCCTAATTGACCCTAATGACACCTTCCTTATCCCCTGGGCACAGGACGTACCATCCAGATCAGGGTCAAGACAAAAATTTAAGTCCCCCGCCAGAACTACCTCCCCCTCCCCAAATTCCGATAGCTTCCCCAAGGCCTGTCCCAGGAACGCCGTTGGGTTTTTGTTTGGGCAATAAACGTTTGCCAACATAAACGTCCTAGTTCCAATGTTACCTTTTAAGAAGATATAATGACCCTCCGGATCGATCATTCTCTCTAGTAACGAGAAACTAGCAGCCTTTGAGAACCCTATGGCGACTCCCTTCGACCTACTGACAGGGGAATCCCCATAGTACCACTGAGGAATTTTAGGAGCGAAAAGCCCGATTCTGGTATCTAGAGTCAAATGGGTCTCCTGTAGGAAAACTATGTCCCCGCGCAGGAGGCATAGCTCCCTTAATATTTTGTGTCTTTTCGTGGGCGAATTTAAACCTTTGACATTATATGATATAAATTTCAACTCAGGCATAACTGTTAAGCCAACAGTTTTCCCCTATTCCCCTAGAGCTCTTCCTGCAGAGATCCCCCCCCCCCCACTCCCCAACCCCCCTCGCCCACCCCCTTCCCTCCCCCCTCCCCACACCCCTCCCCTCCCCAGCCACCCCCCTACCCTCCCCCATCCTCTGCCGCCCCCCCACATCCCCTTGGGCTGGAAAATCGCCCCGAGCCCGCATGCATGGAAGCTCTCCCATTCCACATACCGTTGCTCATCCCCCGGGGCGGAGCTCCAGCGCCGACCACCGGCTCCCCCCCCCTCGGGAAGGGGGGAGCAGGGGGCAAGGATTCAGAGCACCCCGACCTGGCAACACCTTCCCGCCACCACCCCTCCCCCCCGCACAGACAATATACTATCAATGAGAGTCCATTGGTGACCATCTCCCCCAACCCCCCAAATCTTGTCTTAATGTGACTTGAGTCCAGTGACCTTAGTCCTGATGCCTTCCAGGGTAAACATGTGGGGGGGGGGAGGGATAGGGGAAACAAAAAAAAAAAGAAAACACCAATCCCCCCCTCAGCCCCTAGATCCCCCCCTGCACCCTGTTCCTTTTTTTATAACATATCAGGGATGGGGATACCCAGACTGTAACAGAAGTCCTGCGTCTCTTCCGGGAATCTCATTCTATATGATCTTCCATCCTTTGTGACTATCAGGGATGTTGGGAACCCCCAACTGTATTTGAGGTTTGCCCTCCTGAGTTGATCGAGGATTGGTCTCATCTCTCTTCTCCGGGCCAGAGTCCCTGCTGATAGATCTGAGAATATCTGCAAATTTTTATTTTCAAAACTTTTTGGAGGGGCCCCCTTTAGATTCTTCCAAATTCTTTCTTTATCCTCATACAGATGAAATTTGACGATAACATCTCTTGGGGTATCTTGCTCTATATTGGGGGGCTTCCTTATTCTGTGTACCCTATCTATCTTTAGGACCTCTTCTTCTCGTCTTCCCAGGATAGGGTTGAATATCTTCCTCATCTTCTCACCCAGGTCCTCGTTTTGTTGTTCCGGGATGAATCTGATACGCAGATTTTGCCGCCAGCTCTGGTTCTCCTGTTCTTCTAATCTAAACACCAGTAAACGGTTTTCATTCTGAATTTTCCTGACTTGATCTTGTAAGTCCGAGATTTTTTTGGCTTGAGTTCCTGAGACCTCTTCTACTTCCTCCACCCGCCGGAGGAGGTGTCCCATGTCAGAACGGACATTTAAGATCTCAGCTTTTATAGAATTTTCTAGTTTAGTGAACATTTCGCTCAGCTCCGTTTTGCTTGGTACCAGGGCCATTATTCTTTGCTCTTCAGCTGCACTCCATGCAGATGCACCCTCTAAGTCAAGCTCTTCACGGGTTCTGTCCCCCTGTCCCCCCTTTTGTTTCTGCTGCTCCTTCTTCTTGTCCTTCGTTCCTAGTTGTTTCGCCTCCATTCCCGGGCTCTTTGTATTTGCTTCTTTTAAATATTTTTGAATAGAGCTAGTATTTAAGCTCTCTAGTATTCTGGGGTTCCGTAGTTCTAGATGAATGACCTCTCATGCTTCCTCTCCTTATCAACCTATCACCCCTTATAATACGCAAATAAGTAGGGGGGAATCTCAGTCACTGCCACTATGTACTTCACTATCCGGCAATCTCCTTCTCGCCCTGTGCTGTAGGTCTGGGAGGCCTGCTGCCCTAAAAAGAAACTGTAAGTTTGTGCAGACCGTCCTGCTTATACCTGCCTAGTCAACCAGGTGCACTAGGCGGCAATAACCATACGAGGGGGTAGGCAGAAAGTAGGTGTACCCCAGACAGTCACAACAGGAGCTTCAGGGCAAGCGCACAGCGTCACCAATCTTAAGGTTTAGGTCCCTGTTTACACAGATTTGAATAGTAGCTTCGGCCCTTGACTGTGCGTTGGTAATGCTATCATATTAATTTAGCCATGTAGATTGTCGACACACCAGAGACCATATGTTCACGGCTATATATTCTGTGGGGGGTATCAGGGGGAACATCCGATTTCATTGGGCCCCTTCCTTAGTAAAGCTAATAACTGTAAACAGGTAGAAGTCCTGACAACATATGTCCTCCTGGCCTCACTCTCTCACAGCAAGGAGCTCAGGACGGATACCATCAGTTCTTACATGAGGATTACTTTAAGGGTAGAAATAGAACTGTAGAGCTTCCCATACCTTGCTTTCTCCATCCCTGGAAGCCGCCACCATTCAGTGTTTGGCTGAATTCACTTTATTGTAGTGCTGTCTGTCACAGTGCTCGTGCGCCGGATTCTTTTAGTCAGCAGCCGCTCCGGTCTGAAAGTCCACAGACCCAGGCTCACAGGCTCTCCCGATCCAGCTTGTCCTCCGCGCCTCAGGTTTCCAGGGGGGGAAGTCACTGCTGTGATTGATTCGCCTCCCACCGGCCGGGAAGCATGGGGAGATGGTCCGGCACTACTTCCGCAGCCTCAGCAGGGGGGAAGGGAGGAGGGTAGGTGAATAAGCGGCCGCTCACTCGTTCTCGGCCGGCCGTCCCACGGGCTCTCAACCCGCACCGCATTGCCAAGACTCCTGGACACTCCGTCTCCCCACCCCCTCCAGAGCCGACGCTAGGCTCCTCCCCCGTACGGACGTCACACGTGCATCACGTCCGCTCCGGTTGTTCTGTTCTAACTGCTACAATCCTAATTAAAGCTGTCTCTGTGGGACTAGCAACTTTACTCAATTAACCACCCTTTAACAGGGGCCCTTTTTGTTAAAAGGGTTTCTAATTAAACCTAGTGACAGCACTGACTTTGTTACGCATGGTGCATGTCACTGAGATCAATAGTCTGATCCATAAATATTACCCACTCTAATTAACAATAGCCTTGTTATAGGTGTGTGCATGCATGGTTGAAGCATGATGCAGCTGCTCTTAAACAGACAACGTCGCTTTTTTTAAACATGATCTTGGTGTTGGTGGTGGGTACCTGGTCTTGGGCCCCTTTTTGTATTAAATATATTTTTTCTAATAAAATGTATCCCTTATTAAGCAGCATGGTCCGCCTGTGTCTCTTCTCAGTGGGAATCGTTCCCCTGTAAATCTCTCTCTATAGTATTTAGGCACAGAGACTGCACCTATTACTGGTGAGCCTGCAAATCTTGGGACACCACACAGGTATATTGAACACCCAGTGTTGTGGTAACTAATAGTGAGTACTGATCTCCAACCAATTTTTCTAGAATATTTGTATATAACATTGAGAGGAAGTCTATCAATCTCCAGGTATTCTATAACTAAAATGCCAAGCATTCACTGAGGGGAGGTATTTGAGCCTGCTATGTAGATTGTACCAACTGAAATGCATTTTGGCTGCTTTATATGTCCCACCCCCTTTTAACTCAGAGGCATTGAGGACCCTCCTGGCATTTCAGCTTAGGTACCCTGACCTACCTTTGATCGCTGTGGGGGACCTCAATTTCTATATGGACCCTGTCCTGGATAAACATCCCCCTCCGGTGAATGGCCGCACTATTGCCCGAATGGCACTGCAGAAATTCACGGAGGAGGTGGGATGGATAGACCCTTGGTGAGGCCGCAACCCACAGCAAAAACAATTCTCCTGTTTTTCTAAAATGCATCTCTCCCTCTCTAGGATAGATCTCTGCCTATGCACACCCCAAACGTCCCGCTTCCTACATGACATCAAATACCTAGTCAGGGAAATCTCCTAAACTCCCCCTTATTGGTCTAACTGATTTCTAAACCTGACATGACCGACGCAATTGCGGGGTTCTGGCTGCATCATTCGGACCACCCTAATCTGAATACAGCTTGGGATGCCTTTAAGGCATTCCTGAGAGGTATCCTTATCACTGAAGTTACGGGTATTAAATCTAAAACGAATGAACTGAAAGAGCAGGCGGAGCAAATATTAAGCCAGCTTGAGACACGGTTTATAGATGACCCTAGTGATTCTAATAGGGAGGGCTGGCTGGCCGCCCAGGAGGCAGTTGATCATTTTACTAGTTCAGCAGCTGATAGAAAGATTTTTCAATAGACTTGCTTTTTAGGAAGAGGGGGAACAGACAGGCCGACCAATACAAAAATAGTGAAGTCTTCCCAGACCTCCCCTTCCATTGGCGCTTTACGTACCAAACAGGGAAGGATGGTAAACATGCCTACTCAAATCATGCAGGAGCTGGTGGATTATTATTCAGACCTCTACCAGTCTCATGCGGGCTACTCGGAGGTGGAATTGCAGACTTACCTGTGGGCTGTGGCGCTGCCCTGCCTCTCCGCATCCCAAATTGCATTCTAGATGCCCCCATCAGAATAGAGGAACTGCAAGAGGCGATCGGCCCCTTCCCTAATTCCAAGTCCTCAATATGGGGGTCCCATTCTACCACATCTCCTTAGAGTACTTAATTCAGCCAGGGAATGTCAATCAGTATCTATGGCTAGAGCCAATATTGTGCTTATACTGAAGATACTGGACCCGGGTTCTAGCCTTGAGACTCAATAAGGTTATCGCCTCCCTTATTCATCTAGACCAGTCTTTTTATTCCCCAAAAAGCAACTGCCATAAACCTCTGCAGACTCTTAACCTGCAAGCCCAACCAGATAATGCGAAGGACAGGGGGCGCTGCTGCCATTAGATGCCAATAAGGCTTTCAACAGCATAGAGTGGCAATACCTCTGGACAGTCATGGGCAAATCCGGATTTGGGGACAAGTTCTTGTCCTGGGTCTGGCTGCTTTAAGACTCCCCTCAGGCAGTTATTAGAGAAGCAGGCCACACCTCCCTACCCTTCTGTCTTCACAGGGGTACCTGACAGTGCTGCCCATTGTCCCCATTGTTATTTGCCGTTGCAATAGAGCCTATAGCTCTATTGTGTCGTCCCAAGCAGAGGCGGGAGGAAACTTCAAAACAGATCCTACCAAAGCCCTTATGTGCCAAGTAATGGGAGTTAATGACGTAACAGAGGGGTTGGAGGCCTTGGCCTATGCAAAATCCAATAAGAAGTTCCCCACATTTGCCCTGCTCCAAAAAATATGGAACAAGGCCAGACAACTACAGGCCGTCAAAGTT
This sequence comes from Aquarana catesbeiana, assembly GCF_042186555.1. Classification (NCBI taxonomy): domain Eukaryota; kingdom Metazoa; phylum Chordata; class Amphibia; order Anura; family Ranidae; genus Aquarana; species Aquarana catesbeiana. Next base: position 658,268,466 of record NC_133326.1, read on the forward strand.
TTTACTAACTACAGCCCAATTTGGGACAATGGTTACTATCCGGAATTGCAATCCTTGACATGTGGGGCTCGGTGGAGGAAACACAAAGTCACATACCTGAACTACATTTTTGTGGCAGGCAAATTGAGCTCTTTTTTCTGACATGCGGGAGTGATTTTGACTTCCACATGTACTTATACTATATGTAGCTGCAACATGCTGTTAGAGCTCAAACTAGTGGGGCTACGTGGGTGCCATCCCCAACCCCTATATTCCATTACATGGAGGAGGTGTCCTTTTTAGAGGGCTTAATCTCCTGCTGTTATTCAATGTTATTGTTGCTTTTCCTGGCGGGATTCCCATTGGGGCGGTGAGCAAGTGGGAGAATGATGTGGGCACTTTTGAGGAAGATCAGTGGGAAGAGGGCCTCCAGACTGTACAAATGCCATCCCTCAATCTAGCGCAATGCCTTTCCCAACTGTATATAGTCTTGCATATGCATTATACTACCGCAAGGCTGTTTGGAATGGGGACGAGTCCAAACTCTGATTGCCCTCGGTGTGCTAGAGACCATGGAGACTTGATCCATATGCTGTGGCGCTGCCCCAAGCTACACCTATAATGGACAGGGGTCCTGAACACCATTAATAAGGTCTTTTCAGTTAATATCCTGACAGATCCCAAACCATGCATACTGGGGGTGCTGGACGACCTCCACCTTGATGATAACTTTAAACCACCTATTGCAAGAGCCCTTTTTCAGGCTCGCCTGCTTGTACATCGGTGATGGAAGGCAGTTGACCCTCCCACGCTCAAGGAATGGATTAACGGGGTGGTTGACACTTTAACCGCTGGAGCGGTTTATCTTCCAGCATAGAGGACGCCCTGGAAAATTTGATGCATTATGGTCACCCTGGCTGGATACCCCGGGACTTTCCCTAGTGGAACTCATACTGGACAGACTATTGATTTAAACTAGTTGCTTGAGGTTTATAATCTGTAAAGTTACTTAAGGTTTGATAGCACAGTGGGCCCTGTAGGGTAGCGTGTTGAAGGTGCACAATGATGATACCATGTTGAGTGCTGGTGTAAAGTGATGATATGTATACTGATTGTACAGTAACTTCCTGAATCTGCAATTTATGTCATGTTTGTAATTTCATTTCTTTAATAAAGTTTATTGAGAAAAAACACACACACAACCCCAGATGACATAGCAGTGTAAAATTGACCAGCAGCAGGACAGTTTAACCACTTCAATACAGGGCACTTATACACCTTCCTGCCCAGACCAATTTTCAGCTTTCAGCGCTGTCGCACTTTGAATGACAATTGTGCGGTCATTCTACGCTGTTCCCAAACATTTTTTATCATTTTGTTCCCACAAATAGAGTTTTCTTTTGGTGGTATTTGATCACCTCTGGGATTTTTATTCTCTGCTAAACAAATTAAAAAAGGCCGAAAATTTTGGAAAAAAAAAATGTTTTTTTTGTTTCTGTTACAAAACTTTGTAAATAAGTAAGTTTTTCTCCTTCACTGATGGGGCTGCACTGACAAGGCAGCACTGATGAGGTGGCACTGATGAGGTGGCACGGATGGGCACTGATAGGCGGCACGGATGGGTGGCACTGTACATAAATAAATGGTACTGATGGATGCCAATCAGTGCCAAACAATAATGCCTGCCAATCATTAATGCCCATTGTGGACACTGGCATCCATTGTTGGCACTGATTGGCATCCCTGGTGGTCTAGGGTGGCATACCTGTTGGTGACTAGTGGTGGCATTCCTGGTGGTTCTAGTGGCGTCTCTGGTGGTCCAGTGTGGGCACCCTCAGGGGGGCTGCACTGATAATCAATCAGCACAGACCCCCCCTGTCAGAAGAGCAGCCAATCGGCTCTCCTCTACTCGCGTCTGAGGAAGCCGATCACCAGATCTTCCTGTTTACACTGTGATCAGCAGTGATTGGACACAGCTGATCACGTGGTAAAGAGTCTTCGTCTGAGACGCTTTACCTAGATCGGTGTTACGGGGTGTCAGACTGACACCCCGCAACAACTATCGCCACGATGCATGCCCCCGGGGCGCCCAGCGGCTTGATATCCTCCTTGATGTCATATGGTCCGGTCAGGATATTGAATCCACTTTGCCGCCATCATTTTGCTATATGGCGGCTGGCAAGTGGTTAAAATAGGAAGGCTAGGTCCAAATATACTAGAGACAAAGGGCACTGGCTGGGGCTTTACTAAAAGAATTAGGATACTGCAGAGGATACAGCAGTGTAAAACTGACCAGGACAGTTTTAATCAGGGATATTATGGCTGATTGGTCTATATTTATAGTAGGTTACATTTTTTGGGGGGATAAATGATGCAAGGGAAAGAACTTGAGGTGGTTTAGGTGCACACTATTTTGCATTCATTTTTTTTCCCTTTTAACCACATGCCAACCGCCCGCCATGATGCCATAAATCTATCCTCCATTTTGTAGACGCTATAACTTTTGCGCAAACCAAACTATATACACTTATTGGGATTTTTCTTTACCAAAAATATGTGCAAGAATACATATTGGCCTAAACTGAGGAAGGAATTTATTTTTTTTAAATATTTTTTGGGGATAGCAAAAAATTAAAAAATATTGCTTTTTTTTCAAAATTGTCAGTCTTTTTGTTTATAGCACAAAAAATAAAAACCACATAGGTGGACAAATACCACCAAAAGAAAGCTCTATTTGTGGGATAAAAAGGACATCAAATTTTGTTTGGGTACAGCATTGCACGACTGCCCAATTGTCCGTTAAAGCAACGCCGTTCTGTATCCCAAAAAATGGCCTGGTCAGTAAGTGGGTAAATCCCTTCGGGTCTGAAGTGGTTAAATGATGCAAGGAAAGGACGCAAGAAAAGTAAGAAAGATGCAAGATGCAAGAAAAGGGACGCAAGATGCAAGAAAAGTGGTTAAATGATGCAAGTGAAAGGACATCCTTCTATGGTGAGGGAACATGACATCTTGGATAGTTTTTACCAGAACAGGTATGTTCTTTAGAAGATGTCCTTTGTATTCCATCACACTCATATTGCATTTATTTTGGTACATGTATATTTATTGGTTAATGGCCCTTGGTGTACTGCATTACTACATGTCTGGTAGTGTGCTTTTTTGAACATTACCATGTATTGCATTAAGTCACCCTATTCAAATAAATAGGCTGGCAAAGCACCAAAATGTCCAAAAAAAGGACATGCACCATTTTTGGCAATGCAGCACACCACAACACAAAGACGTGCATTACCAAGTGTTGTGGATCCGCATGCCTTAGTGCATTGAGGTGCCATTCAACTTACGTTAACATGCATTGCGGTAACATTAACACGCGCCTTGTTTCAAAGCACCACACTGAGCAAGTGTGAATGGTCAAATTCATATGTGCTTTATTATCAAGCCGTTTGTAGTGCTTTTAATGAGCATTACACACCTTTAGGAATTACCTTTCAGAACACTTGAAGCAACATTTTCTACATCCTATGAAAAGCCTTTCTTAATTGACTGTAATTAAATACAAAAAAAAAAAAAGTCAAGTTCGTCAGTATTTATTATGGTATAGAAATATCGCTAGATACAAGTATAATGAATAGCATTGTTTACATGTTATGCCCCCTTTTAAACTATGTACATCTCACTAAATGCAATGGAGTTATGATGCAGAAGCTCTCAGTGTGGGATCAGGGGTGATGGTACATAACAAAGGTCTACAAATATACAGTACTTGGCATTCTTAATGCCAGTTGCACAGACTCTCTAAATAGAAAGAAAGTGTAAATCCAAAAGAACACCATGACAAAGGAATTGTATTTTACTATATACTGATTAACTTCATACTATGGTGTTTTTTCTTGTTGTATCCATATGTTATAATCTACTTTATGCAACTTTAAAGCGGGATTCCGGCCGTAAAAAAAAAAAAAAAAAATTAAAAGTCAGCAGCTACAAACACTGTAGCTGCTGACTTTAAATAAGTACTTACCTGTCCTGGGTGCCGCAATGTCAGCCACCCGAGGCCGACCCATCTCTCGGCTCTTGGGTCCCAGCACCGCCATCCTAGGTAAGGGAAACCGGCAGTGGAGCCTTGCGGCTTCACTGCCAGTTTCCTACTGCGCACGCGCGAGCAGTGTGGCGCTCTGTGAATGGCCCCGTGGTGTTCTGGGAACACACACAGTTCCCAAAAGACAACTGGGCCGCTCACCGAGGAGCAGAACACGCCGCGGAATAGGAAGAGGCAGATTAGGAAGACTGCCTAGCAACAAGGGTTTAGGTAAGTTTAATTTTTTTTTTTTCAAATGTTTTTTTTATTTTTTTAGGATTTTTGGTGAATTTTTTTTTTTCAGGGTGGCCCTCCACTTTAACTAGTTTAAGATACATAGGCGTGTGCAAGGGGTGTGCCCTAATGCCCAGGCACACCCCAGGTTTTTTTTTTTTTCACTGTCACAATGTGTGACAACTCCAGTTTGGCACCCCTGCTAACTAATAACGCTGCCAGTGTGACTATTTATTCATTGAATGTAAAATTCCTGTCAGAACTGCAGCCACTGGCTGCGGAATGAGCAAGCAGGCAGCTGCATTTTCCGATACTGTCTCTGTAGTCCTGGCTACAGAATCCCTGACAGCTGAATATCACTCCGCCACCTGCTATCAGGGATGCTCTGGACTACAGAGGCAGCAGCATCTGATAATTCCTGCCTGTTTACTCCACAGCTGGTGGCTGCAGTACTCACGGGAGTTAGTAGAGCCCACAATCCTATGTCTCCTGTTGCCACAAAAACAGCTTACAACTGGATAACTGGCTCTCTCCTCGGTACTCGTTTTACTTGCTGAGTCAGGGTTTTCACAGCTCAGTACAGGTGGACAGAGCAGGAAGAGATCACAGTGCACCCGGAGCACTGCTTCCTGCCCAGCACACAGCACAGCTCTCCCCAGAGCACTGCTTCCTGCCCAGCACACAGCACAGCTCTCCCCAGAGCACTGCTTCCTGCCCAGCACACAGCACAGCTCTCCCTGGGGCAGACTGAAGATCTGAGAAGAATGATGGAAGCCTGAATCTTCTCCACATGCGAGTCCCGACCCTCTCTGCCTTTTACACTATACTGAGCTGTGTTGTAAACCTGTCCTGTACCTTGCAGGGAAGGTTTACTGAAAGAAAAGTGACATTCCTGAACATGTTAGGAATTACTGAGACTTATACATAGATGTATTTAACATACACAGAATATCTTATTAAATTCATTCTTTTTTAATAAGATATAATGTGTATGGTAAATCCATCTATGTAGCACCTCAGAAGTCTCAGTAATTCTCATCCTAGCAAAAAATCTGAGCATTAACATCAATATATGGAATTCCATAATACATCCCAAATTCAGGAAAGTAAAAAATCCCATCCTTTATATTTGTTTACTGATTATATTAACCCTTTGCTTAATCCCCTTTAGACAATAACTTGGTGCACGGCATTTAACTCCTATGATATGTCATGTTTCTTTTTGTTTTGACCAGCTATGTGCATATGACTGTCTGTATACCTGCTGGTTTGATATATCACACACCTCACTGTTTTACGAATGGATTCTGTGAATGCTTAGTTCATTAATAAAACTTTTCTGTTAAAAAAAGTCCATCCTTACGTTGGGGGGGATATACTCTTTTACTTACCTGATTCCAAGCTCTCTTTCTTCACTCCAAGTCGTGACATCATCACATACCATACAGAGACATGAACCCTGTATGGTATGATGGAGAGGCTGGAGTATGACCACAGCCAGTACCTTACACTGAAGCTAAGGGGGACAGTCACAACAGTGGAGGGAGTGGAGCAAGGAATAAGGTAAAGCTGAGTACACAGATTGAGATTTGTCCAGTTCATCAGGGACTGGATACATTTCAATCTATGTATAGCCTTCCCTGTAAGACAGAAGCCAATCATTAGATCAGCTTCTCTTGGACAGGACTACTGGAAACCTTGTTCTTGCAGCCAATCAGCTGCAGCACTAATCAGTGTATTCTGATGGTGGAGAGTCCATGCTGTCAGAATACAATGTCCCAGCAGGGGGGTAACCTGCATCCATATCGCTTGTGTAGATGCAAGAACCCATCAGCTAGCGATCTGAATAAAAAATACCCATGCACAGGTACCAACTTAAAGTGGTTGTAAACCGCAGCGGTAAAAAAAAAAAAAAAAAAACACTTTCCCCTGTAAGGCAATTGCACATTGTGCTAGTATGCATCACATACTTGCACATTATGAAATTCTCACCTTACAACGAAGCCCTCTGACAGGGAATACATCTTCCCCATTTTGCGGGCTCTGGCTGTATGAGTGGCCAGAGCCGCAATGATGTTACTCCATGCAGAGAGAATTTGGGAGGTGGTGAGGAGGTATCGCCTCCACACAACCTGCTTTAACCCCTTGAACTCCACTTTGCACGCAGTTGCAGGCTGCTTGCAGAGTGCTGCCTTTCACTTGAATGGGTCATGGTCAGTGGGTGCCACACCTGCTGAAAGCAACAGGGAGTACAATTGCAGCTGTGGCATGTGAACAAGCCCAGCCGCTGCCTCCAAAGCTAAAAGATGGTAGTGGTTGAGGGGCGGTAAAAGCACAGCTCAACAGCAGGATTTTACTGCGCCTCAACCGCTGGTGTGAACAATTAAATGTTTTAATAAATTTTAAAAATTCAAGTTTCTTCTTTTTTTTTTTTTAAATTTGATAAGTGTTTAATTAAAACATGTTTTAATACATTTTATGTATAATTTTATGTATAAGTGTATATATATATATATATATATAAGTGTATATATATATATGTATAAGTGTATATATATATATATATATATATATATATGTATAAGTGTATATATATATATATATATATATATATATATATATATATATATATATATATATATATATATATATATATATATATATATATATATATATATATATACACACACACACACACACACACACACACACACACACACACGTGTGTTTGAGCCTTGGGGTGTACACCCTAATGCAATAGGCTGCGCACGCCTATGTTAGGATATTAGATTCTCTTCTTAAAGAGCACCCACTGAGAAAGTGTAAAGTTTGTGTTGCATTTTCTAGGGCCCTTTTGCACAACTATAACAACTTTATATCTAGAATTTTGCAAATTATGTTCAACTTTGTATGGTCTGTGTTACAGCGTTCTGTTTCTACATTACCCCAAATAGCATCAATATGAAAGGGTGCAAACATTTCATATCACTCTTATCCCACATCTAATATCCTTTTTCCCTACACAGGAGATACAATATTTTCTAAAGTGACATAATAATGCATATTTAGCTGCTTTACAGGTGATTGGCCATATTATGTAACATTTTACCATCAATTATTATTTTTCTGTCTGACATTAGAGGTTTTAAAGAGTCCATTTCATAAATTTAACACGCATGGTGTGGAAGGGGTGGGGTGGAAGACTCATCAACACCTAAAATCTTTGGAACAGGTTGGGTACTTTTTTCACTAAAAGGCTTATTTGAACCCATTTCTGTTTACTCCTCTCTAAGCAACCCCTGAAGCTGCAGAACATGAGGGCTGGTATACAAATAGTAGGCTGCTGAACTTTCACTGCTCCCTTGCTATATGAATACAAGCTTGCATGCTCTCATGGTGATAGGTCCTTCCCCTGCATGTGTAAGTGTAAACACAGCAGGGGAAGTGATGTCATCTCTCCTCGTGGAACTCTTTTCCATTCCAGAGAGAGAAGAGAAGACATCTCAGAGTAAGTGCACCAACACTACACTGACACCAGTTCACGTAGGTACACTTGTCACCCCCCGATCACCCCCCCCACCCCTTGTCACCCAGTGCAGTGTTCATTTTTTTATGATCACTGTACTGGTGTCATTAGTGACAAAAATTAGTTAGGGTACTAAGTGGTAGGCCCAGATAGGTCTAGGGACCCCCCCAAAAAAGGTTTAACCCCTTGACCACCCCCTGTCACCAGTGATCACTGTATTAGTGTCACGGGTGACGCTGGTTAGCTATTTTTTTTATTAGCGTCAGTGTATGCGCCGTATATTACCTTAATTAAGGTTTAACCTCCCGATCACTAGGCAGGTGATATCAGTTAGGTTTTAGAGTCAGATCTGCATCACCCCAGGCAGCGTTAGATTAGTGCCAGTAGCGCTACCACATACGCACCATACACCTCCCTTAGTAGTATAGTGTCTGATCGGATCAATATCTGATCTATACTAGCGTACCCAGCAGTTTAGGGTTCCCAAAAATGCAGTGTTAGCGGGATCAGCCCAGATACCTGCTAGCACCTACGTTTAGTCCCTCCAGCCCAGCCCACACAAGTGCAGTATCAATCGATCACTATCACTTACAAAAACACTAAATACATAACTGCAGCATTCGCAGAGTCAGGCCTGATACCTGCAAATGATAACAGTTTTTTGTATTGTTTGAAGCAGTCGCTGACAATCAGGAGCTCTTTTTCCTGTGAGTCTCACTACTGTACCAGTAAATTTAGAGACCAAAATGTCAAATCGAAGGTACAGTAGTAAAGAGGCCTACACGTTTCTGAGCATGACAGATAGTGAAGAGGAAGTCACCCATCTGTCAGATTCAGGCTCCGAATACGAACCGGTAGACAGCAGAGGCACCCTGACAGATAATTCTGATGACGGAATAGTGGTCCCTGCCAAGGTCAGGCGTACCCGACCCCGTTCTTCTGCTGTCGTTGAGGTGCAAGAACCACAGGGCTCTCGTATGGAGCAGAGAGCCAGTACTAGTGCCGCTCATCCTTCTGGTCTACTGGCAAACACCAGCGGGCTAGTACATCCTGGTTGTACATCCAGCACTGCAGTAACACTTGGTGACGCGATGAGTCCTATAAGTGCAGTTCAAGCTGGTGAGGTGGCTAGCACGAGTAGTATCCCACAGCCACAAAGAAGAAGACAAACACAGGCCCATCAAGCCCATAGTGCCCTTCCTGCTGCATTTGCCAATCCTAATTGGGATTTTACGTCACTCGGTTTTAATTCCTGTTTTTCACCGAAGATCTATTGTGGACCAAAGCAATTTGTATGCTGGTCAATTCATTGCCGCTAATCCCCAGTTGACCCTTGCCAGAGATTGGAGACCTATTACAGTCTTCGAATTTAAGACCTTCCTGGACCTATCCCTCCTCAGGGGCATAACTAAAAAGAGTGAGTTGCAGTCATATTGGTCCACTGACCCAAGTCACCATATGCCCGTGTTCTCTGCCTCCATGACCAGGACACGATACGAGCAGATCTTGTGGTTCATGCACTTCAATGATAAAGAACTCTGTCGTGCTCGGGGTGACCCTGGATTTAATCTGCTCTACAAAATTCGGCCCCTCGTAAACCACTTCAACTAACAGTTTGCAGCCTTGTTTACTCCCGATCAAGTTGTCTGCGTTGATGAGTCCCTGATTACATTTTCTGGCCACTTGTCTATCATCAGTATCTTCCCAGCAAGCGTGCCAGATATGGGCTCAAGATGTATAAGTTCTGCAACAAGGCAACAGGCTATACATATAGTTTTATGGTTTACGAGGGAAAAGATAGTCACATAGAGCTTAAGAACTGTCCAAAATACATAGGGAGCACTGGTAAGATTGTGTGGGACTTGAAACCCCTCTGTGTCCATGAATACAACCTTAACATGGGAGCGGTGGACCTCAACGACCAGTTGTTGGCGCCGTACCCAATTGCCTGTAAGGCCAGACGCTGGTACAAAAAAAAGTGTCTGTATACTGATTTCAATTGGCTCTGCTGAACTCTTTTGTGGTATACAAAGCTTCAGGCCAAACTGGATCCTTCCTAAAATTCCAGGAAGGGATCACAGCCCTTCTGTTGTCAGATGGTGCTATGGCCCACCTTCCCATTGCAAATGCAGTGAGCAGGCTGCATGAGAGGCATTTTCCGTATGTCCTCCCTGGTACCCCTACCCAAAGAACACTCCAAAGAAGATGTTGTGTCTGCAGAAAACATGGATTTAGGCATGACACCCACTTTTATTGTCCCTCCTGTCCTGACCAACCTGGTCTCTGCATCGGTGACTGTATCAAATGCTAACCCACACTAGTGGAGTATTAGCGTAGAGTACAGCACTACACAGTCCTAGGGCACACTAACACAGGGTCTCAAAAGATAAGATGGCAATCACATTTTGAGAGACCCTAATCTGGAACGTACAATTACAGTTCTTATTAAAGTTCTTACAAAAAAAAAAAAAAAAAAAAAAACCACACACGCACACAATTATATAAAATAGCCAAAAATAGTTGTGGTTTTATTTTTTCTTCTCTCTCTATTGTTCTATCTTATGTTCGCTCTCTACTGTCCGCTCTATTGTTCACTCACTATTGTTCTATATCTATTGTTCTTTCTGTTACTGTATTTTAGAAGTGTAATGTTTTATTTTTACTATGTTTTAGTGCATTTGCTTTGCAGGTATGGTATGTCTTACTGTTATACTGTAATGTTACTTTGTTTTATTGTTAACCATCATTTTCTTAGCAGGTACGCCATTCAACTGCAGCACTGATTTATCTATCTTGTCAGCAACAGCGTTTGCTTCCACGATACGTAAATAAGTGACTCCAGCGCTGTAGGAGGTGATTTCACCACCAGTTAAAAAAAAATTAAAAAAAGAAAAAGGTGCATGCATGCCCATCATTAGAAGTGGGTGGATGAAGGGCAGTATTCTAATGGTGGGCATACCCACTGATCAATCTCTTTTTTTTTTCATTCAGCTGCACACAGGCTGCATGAAAAAGAGAACATTATAATGTATGCCCGACAAGGACCAGTGACGTACTGGTATGTTGCTGGAATTTGAGTGGTTATACCAGAATGATGCCTGCAAGTTTAGGTATCATCTTGGAATCATTTTCATGTAAAAGCAATCCTAGCAGCTAATTAGCCTCTAGACTGCTTTTACAAGCAGTGGGAGGGAACGTCCCCCCTCCCACCGTCTTCCATGGTTTTCTCAGGCTCTCCTGTCCCAACAGGGAACCCAAGAATGCAGCCGGTGGTTCCGCCAGCTGATCATAGAGCTGATCAGAGACCAGAATGGCTCCAATCATCTCTATGGCCTAAGAAACCAGAAGCTACAAGCTTTTCATGACTTAGGTTTCGCTGGTTATAAACAGCACCATCGGGAAATCATTTTATCACATCGATCTTGGTGTGGTCAGATGCTCTGAGGGCAGAGAAGAGATCTAGGGTCTAATAGACCAATTTTTTTTTTTTTTTTTTTTTTTTTAAAGAGTACCTGTCACTAACTCTTTCTATCATAGGGGATATTTACATTCCATGAGATAATAAAAATGAAAAAAAAATGAAAGGAACTGTTTAAAAATAGCAACAAACCCCCCCCCACCGAAAAAACAAAACAAAACAAAAAAAAATAATTATATATATATATATATATATATATATATATATATATATATATATATATATATATATATATATATATATATATATATATATATATATATTTATTTATATATTATGTGTTTCATGACATCACTTTGGTCCTTAAAGGCCATAGATCTGATCAAAAACTACTGTCTACTGTTTGATCACCTATGGGAGCAGCCAGCGAACTGGCAGAAATGGTAAGCCTGAGAAAAACTGGAACATCCTCTCCCACCGCTTTTGGAAACCATTCCAGCGGCTCATGGTTTCATGAGAAAGCTGCCCACTGGCTGCAAAAAAACTGGCAGCACTGATACTGAAATTCCACAAAGATATCAGGACATCTACTGGATTTTTTTAGTGCTTTATATGAACAGGTCATAGATTAACCTTTTCGCACACATTTAAAAAATCTTTTTAGCCCTGAAGATGATATAAAACCCCCAAACATTATATCGTTTCTGAAATCAGGCACCCTAGAGAGTAAAATAGTGATAGTTCCAATTTTTATGTCATACAATACCGCAAAGGTCTAGGAAATGCGAACTTCAGTAAACACTCTAAATTTTAGGGCAAACAAGTGCAATTATCCAAAGTTTTGGTAAAATATAATATATGAGGTTGCTCCAAGTAACTAGCTACCCAACATTCCAAACCTTAAATTTGTATACGCCCGTGAAATGGCGACAAACTTCAGTACCCTATATTATCTATAGGTGACATTTCAAAAGCCCCCTATAGGCATTAGGTAAGTATTACAGAGGAGGTCTTGTGCAAGAATTATTGCTCTCACTCCGGAGTGTGTGGCAATATGTACAATGTGTATTGCAATCAATGTTTTCATGCGTAGGTGCCCCCAACGCATGCGTTTATGTTTGTACATGTGTACGTCGAGGTGGGGGTAGCTCAGAATTTTTTTGGTGGGTTTATGTGCTTGGGTGTAATTTATTTTTTTTGCAAAAACAAAAAATGTTTTTTACTCAACTTTTTTTTAATCACATGTTATGTTTTTTAGGTGACAGGTTCTCATTCTCTGCATATCTCCTTTGGACGCTACTGTTCCGCTAGCAGCACCCGGTCTGGAGCCAGCAGGCCAGGCCATCCCAACAGAACCCCGGAGGAATGTTTCCCCAACAGAGGGCGTCAAGATTCCCAATGTGTGGTTAGAATCCAGGGAGCGAGAGACCAATCGCTGTGAAGGGTGAAAAACAAAATTTGTACTGGGCTATGATAGACACAGTACTGGAAACCACATATCCATGTAAGCAAAAGGGCAGGAGTAAAGTAGTAAGGGTGGTAAAAACCTGGTACCTGTAGGGTGTGGTCGGTCAAAAATTGCTGTGGTAAGAAGAGGATAGGCTGATTAGTCCTGCACCAAGAAGGTGCAACCAGAGGGACACTAAGCCTCGGTTCACACCAGAGGCGGCACGACTTGCAGGTCGCCTCACTGAGGCGACCTGCACACGACTGCCGGGGCGACTTGCAAAACAACTTCTGTATAGAAGTCTATGCAAGTCGCCCCAAGTCACCCCCGAAGTCGTACAGGAACCTTTTTCTAAGTCGGAGCAACTTGCGTCGCTCCGATTAGAACGGTTCCATTGTACTGAACGGGACGCTACTTGTCAGGCGACCTAGGTTGCCTGACAAGTCGTCCCAGTGTGAACCGAGCCAGAGGGAGCACCGACAAGGGGGAATCCTTCCGAGGGTCTGACTGAGCCAGGAGTAGAACCTAGATAAGGAGGGGAACTATGTTGAATATCAGAAAATATAAAAAAAAAAAAAATGGAAAAAAAAAAAATATAGAAAAAAAAAATAGGGTGTTTGTTTTCCTTTCTTATGGGATCCCATCCAGGCAGGCTTGTATTTACTGGTAGAGGAGATCCACAAAAATAATGATGAAGTAATGATAGATGGGGGTTGTGTAAAAAAAAAAAAAAAAGAGTTGGACATATATCCTGCCTGGTACAAAAGTGCCACACCGTGGAGACCAGAAAAGGGATCCATAGGCAGCGCTTGGAGCCCGGGGAGAAGAGGGAAAATAACAGTGGGAAGTAATGAGGAGAAGGATGTGTACATGTAAGGCAACCTAAGGGTTCCTGTGAGTGTGGGGGGTGGAGTCAACCCACACACTCAGGGATGCCCCCTAAGAGGGATGTATGTCCCATGGAGAGATGTAGTTACCTGTGAGTGTTCTAAACAAGGGAAGGACCGAAATGCAGACATCCAGCAGGTGGAGTATACGGAAGCAGGAGACCAGATAATCAGGTGATGGCTTAAATAGGATATATGGACGAGTGAGCGTCCAATCAGCGGGAGCTAGACATGGAGGTAGGCTGGGAATGAACAGACACCCCCCAAGCCAATTCCCTATATACAGAATTGTTTTGGGATGTGGGATAACCCTACTTTCCAGACCAACTTAGCACCCTCTCTTTAGATTTACCTGGATACTATTGGTCAGGCTAGCACTCTTGTTTCTGAACATTTAATATTGTCTTTTTTAGAACACCTAATGCTTCAAGGTTATTCTTATTCGCATATATTGAAACAATTGGCTGGAGTTTCCTTTTTTGCCAAGTTGCTGGGTTTCCCATCTTGTATGAGTTTTTTCTCTGTGAAGCAAGTCTTGAAAGGTTATCATAAATCTGTGACACATGATTCTCGTTTGCCTATTTCCGTTGATATTTTGGAAAAACTCTGTATTTCCACTAAAACAGTCTGTTTTTCCATTTACGAAGCTTTATTGTTTCAATTGGCCTTTAGTTTGTTTCTTTGGAGCCTTTAGAATTTCTAAACTTTTACCTAACAATGTTAAGGGCTGTTCTGGTATTTTTTTCGGATTTAGTTTTAGGTAGTAATTTTATACAAATTAGGATTAAAAGGAGCAAAACAGATCAATTGGGTCTTGGACGATGAATCACGTTATGTCAACTCGACTCTTCTCCAATTTGTCTCATTTTATTGATTCATCAATATTTACCAGTCCGCCCAGTTGGTCCTGGCTGTCTTTTGATCCATTGTTCTGGCCTACCCCTCATGCGTTATCAATTTTGCTCTGTTTTGAAAAAAATTTTTAAGTCACCTACCTATTACTTCTCATTCTTTTCGGATTGGGGCTGCTACTATTGCTTCCAAACTGGGTTTATATGAAGATATTGTTAAGAATATTGGTAGGTGGAGATCGAGTTGTTATCGTGCTTACATACGCCCTAATTTTTCTGTTTAATTTCAGGTCAATTCTATAAGGTCTGGATCGTTGGACATTCATTCATATATTGCTCTTTTCATAGAGCTATGGTTAGAACATATGGTGTTAACTTAAGTTTTCCTTTTGACACTTTTCATTTATGGTGGTATGCTTTGCGTGATATGCAACTAAATGATATGCGCCAGACTTTATCTTCATTGTATGCCTCTTGGCCTCCTCCTCAAATTGTCATAATTCATATTTCCGGTAATGATATTGGCAATCGCCATACTTTAGACATCATTTCACAATTAAAATTTGATTTTATTCAATTACATTCCGTTTTACCGAACTCTATTCTTGCGAAATTGTTCCACGTTTGATATGGCTAATTACCCCTGAACTTAAACATTGTGAAAAAAATTCATAAAAAAAAAAAAATCAATAGAGCCATGGCTAAATTTTTGCCTTATGTCAATGGCTTGTCTTACCAACATATTAATCTAGAAGGAGGTCTGGTTGGTTTTTATAGGTCTGACGCTGTTTGTCGAATATCGCTTTGGATGTTTTTAATGTAGGCATTCAAAACTGTATTGAACTGGTCGTGGAGCAGGTGGGGTGCCAGGCTCATCTTTGATAAGCCTGGCGTATGGGACAGTTATGGAAATATTGAACAAGTCTTGGTATTAACTCGAGCTGTCATGGCTGAGTTATAGTGATAGTTTACAGTAAAAATAAATGAGTGTTGTGTTTTAAAGAAATTGGAAATGTTTATTATTGTTATAAGTTGGTAAATAAAATATAATACCAATAATAAAGGGCCCCGGCCATTCAAATCCATTGTAGTATTGGTTTATTGATTAATTATTATAATTGTAAATGTAATTGTTCTGCATACGGTCCCATTTGTCTTTCATGTAAAACACTTGTCACATTCTGAACATCTTTATGGCTGTTTTCCTGTGTGAACCCTGTGATGTGAAGTAAGCTTTCTTTTGATTAAAACACTTGTCACACTCCAAACATTTAAATTGATTTTCTCCTGTGTGTTGAGTAAGATAACATTTTTTGCACAAAGCATTTGTCACATTCAGGACATCTAAATGGCTTCTCTCCTGTGTGAATCTTCTTGTGTTGCATAAGATGAGTAATTTGTTTAAAGCACTGGTCACATTCTGAACACATAAATGGCTTAATTCTTAGAAAAAATGTATACAAAAATTGTGAGACCATTGCATTGCTAAACAAAAGTAGTACAAGATTTTGTTTGCTTTTAATGGTTAATTTTGGAATGAATGGACTTTATCCACTTGCCCTCTGGGAGATTTACCTCCTTCATGACCAGACTATTTTTTGCGATACGGCACTGCATCACTTTAAATGACAATTGCGCGGCCGTGCAACCCTGTACCCAAATAAAATGTATGTCCTTTTTTCCTATAAATAGAGATTTCTTTTGGTGGTAATTGATCACCTCTGTAGCTTGTTTTCTGCACTTTTAACAAAAAAGACGACAATTTTGAAAAAAATAATATTTTTTACTTTCTGCTGTAAAAACGCATCTAATAAAAAGAAAAATGGAAAAAAATCAAATGTCTTCATAAATTTATGCCAATATGTCTTCTGCTACATATTTTTGGCAAAAAATCCCAATACGTGTATATTATAATAAGAGTGCATGTTGCACCTCTTATTATTTGAACTACATTGTGGGAACACAATTAGGTTGTGCGCAGCCACCCATCACAAGACAAGCCACATATCATTACCTATAAGGTAGCATGGGATATCCTACACTTTTTTTGTCAATAAGTGTATATTGATTGGTTTGCACAAAAGTTCTAATGTCTACAAATTGTGGGATATTTTTATTAATTAATTTTACTAGTAATGGCGGAGATCGGCGACGTATAGCGGGATATTTTGACTGACAAATTGGACACTGACATTTTTTGGGGACCAGTGACACTAATACAGTAATCAGTGCTAAAAATATGCACCGTCGCTTTTCTAATGACACAGGCTGGGAAGAGGATAACATCAGGGGCAATAAAAAGGGTTAAATGTGTTCCTATCTGGTGCTTGCGTACTGTAGGAGGGGCTTTCACTAAGGTAAGGCATAGATTTGTGTCCCTGGCACAGGATCAATGCCTTCCCTACTGACAAAACGGCGATCTGCCTCGTTTACATTACATCCCTACACGGGAAATGCAGAATCAGTCACTGCTGATAAACCAATGTAAACAGAGATATACCATGTACATCTCAACCAATGCACCTGCTAATCTTCCCAAATATTACATTTTTAAGCATTTACAGAGATATCCCATTCAGGTGGATTCAAACTGATATACAAATACAGATCATTGTTCTTATTTGGGTCATCACAGACTCAGTGGGATTTATTTACTAGATGAAGCACTGCTGACTATCATCATCCAATCACGTGCAAGCAAAAATGCTGTTTTTTTTCCTCATACTTGATTGGGTATTTTTTCCAAAGGGAGTTTTTACCACATCCAATAACGCTAAGGAAACATGATCTTGGGAAAAA
Organism: Aquarana catesbeiana; assembly: GCF_042186555.1. Classification (NCBI taxonomy): domain Eukaryota; kingdom Metazoa; phylum Chordata; class Amphibia; order Anura; family Ranidae; genus Aquarana; species Aquarana catesbeiana. The sequence goes on from NC_133326.1 coordinate 658,285,688, forward strand.
CTCCCACGTAAATAGTTTACTTGCCTTTTGTAAATCAACCCCTATGGGTCCAGTCTGTGTATCCACCAATCCCAGTATTTTTATCAAGTATAGCTCTGCAGAATTCTCGGGGACAGGGAGCACAGATTGCTTATACATGACAACACAGAAAGTTAAATACATAGGGGTTGATTTATTAAAGGCATATAGACAGTGCACTTTGCAAGGGCATTTGCCCCAGAGCTTAGTAAATGAGAGGAAGCTCTGCTGACGTACATCTGTAAATACATGCAGAATCCACATTCTGAGTAAAAGATTAAGTCCTCATGCCCACAGGGTGTTTTTCCTGCTGCTTTTAAGCTGTAAAAAAAAAAAAAAAAAAAAAAAAAAGGCCTCTCAAGCTGTAGCAATTGGATTTGGGGGTGGAAAATAGAATAGGGCAGAGAAACGCTGCTATACGCTAACAAAACTAAATGTGGCTAAACGCGCATTAACACCAATACATAACGCTTCTGAAAGCGTGTTTTTACAGCTGCTTTTTTCTAGCGTCGGTACTGGCTTTGTAGCTAGTTTTTTTTTAATGTCCTGTGTACATGATACCTAAGAGGCCATTCATCTCAGTGCCATTTTAAAACAGGTTACTGCACATTGATGATCATCTTCCCTTAGCGGGATGGACGTGAGGGCATAACGTCGGTCATGGAGGGTGGGGCCTGAGTGTGTCAGCTGGTGTACGAGCAAGCACCAACCTGGGGAGAGCTGTGGCGGACATGGAGAGGGAGAGGATCTGAGGCCACAGATGACACCCACACCGGCCGTTCCGGATTTCACTCGCCTGGATGCCGCACGTTCGCATAACAGTGGGTGACACTACTGGGCAGTGCAGAGCGGCGGTGTGTGGGAATTGAGATTAGCGTATCCCCCCAACCCCACCTCCCACCACCCTAATTCTGATTCCTGTGGCTATCCCTAGACCTACGGGGATCAGCTGTTAGATCTCCCCTGCAGGGAAGTGAGAGAATCCACCACAAAGACAGGTTGAATCCCGGTGGGTACTGGTAAGCTGGGAAATAAAAGGAGACATGGATCAACAGCTTTGAAGGGCAGAAAAAGGAGGTACTCCATATGAGGCTGTAAAAGTTAATATCTGTATTAGATACCATACATAAAGTCATTTGCTGATTACCGGGTGGCCCAGCCAGCATATATTAAACAATATCTGGCGGATTGACGGGGCACATTTATGTAAAAGAGAAATTACTTTGCATAAGCCCACTGAATGTACGGAATAGGCTGTGGTAAATTACAGAGGAGTTGTGAAGTGTCTTGGATGTTTATATGCTTACTGAGGATTAAAGAAGCGAATAAGCTCAGCAGCGCTTAGACACAGAGGACTGTAGAACACATCAATCAGGGCTCTGTGACTAGCGGCGCTTAAGTGACTTATAAATGGAGGGCTGATTGACCGGCCAGGAGTTGCTGTGTATGTATACAGCGCCAAACTTTGGATAAGCTTATAACATTAGTGTGGTTTAACTTCTTCAGGCCACTCCGGGTTGACATATTGAATAGTAGCCCCTTTGGAGTCTGTAAAGGGCTTGGACAGGGCACAAGATACAAACAAACACTTAACTGTGGTTAAACTAGCTTTGCTAGAGTGGAATTGGAACACAAAGCCAAAGTCATTACAGCCACAGAAAGTTGGGGAACTCCCACCCAGCCCCCATCTCCTCTCCCTTTCCCCATGTATTGTCTTTCCCCCCTTTTTTTTCTCCATCTCTCTCTCCTCCCTTTATACCGGCTTGTAGAGAGGCAGTCCTCCTGTAGGTGCCAGCTAGTACCCCCGACACAAAAGGAGCAAGCAAAGGATCTATAATAGACATCAACACGTGTTACTCTGTCCTGCTTGTGTTGTTAGGAGTGGGGGAGATTAGAAGGCATTTCAACTGGGGAGGCGGACAAGAGGGGGAGAGAGGAGAGGCACCATGAGTAAAGTTACAACTAAATCTGGAAGGGGGGGTGCTCCTAGAACCCCGAAAGACAAAGTAACGGTCAGCACAATTAAACAGTATATGTCTCAGAGAGCCAGCCCTAAGAACATAGATCTGGAGAAACAAGGGCCAGGGAAAGTGGATAAGAAAAAGAGAACTGAAAGAAAACAGGAGAAACATCAGACCAATCTAGAGACGATTTAACAACAGAGAGTGAATTGGAAACAAGTAGAGCTGATGAACAAAGAGTCGACGCCCAAATTCCCACAAAAGGAGAAATGATGGAGATGTTTCTGAGGCTAAAAAATTCAATAAAAGCTGATATAAACAAACTGAGAGTTGACCTGGGAAACCTGCTGGCAAGAGTGGAGATGACTGAAAAGAGAACGGATAAACAAGCGCAGGAACTTTGTAGCTTAAAGGAGCAAGTTAAAATAACACAACAAAATCAGAAGAAAATCCTCTATAGATTAGAAGACCAAGAAAACCGAAATAGGAGGCAAAATGTGAGAATTCGCTTGGTTCCAGAGAAAAAGGGAGAAGGCTTGAGAAGAGTTATAAAGTTGGAAAATCAAATAACAGAGGCAGACAGGCCTCGGGACATAATAGTAAGATTTAGATTCTATGAAGAAAAAGCTGAAATCTGGATGAAGTTGAGAGGAAAAGCTCCTTTACAATATGAGGGATCTGAGTTACAAATCTTTACTGATCTGGCACCAGAAACTCTGGCAAGAAGGCGACTTTTGAAACCTCTGCTGGAGCAGATGAGAGCACAGAATATTAGGTATAGCTGGAGATTCCCAGCATGTTTAATGGGCTTTAAAGAAGGAAGATCAGCCAGGTTAAGATTCCCTAAAGAACTGGCGGAATTTTGTAACAAATTAGATCTACAGGTGCCGGAGCTGCGGGGTTGGACTGATGAAGAGGTGAAATACAATAGGAAGAGGATAATGAGCAGGGGATAGCTTAATTATAATAACAGTAGAATTTGCTCGAGAGGGTGGTTTGGGGGGTGGGGGGGAGGGACAGTCAAAGAGGGTCGAGATAGGCTGACCCAGGAGTGGTGTTCCAGCGAGTGACCGGCCTACCTCCCCAACACCCCCTACTTTAACCTGGTGGGGGGGGGTGGGATGGCACACTCGGAGCCTCACCTCAGGACAATGAGATTTGGAGAGGGCCATGGTATCCAGGGCCTTAGACAATCTAGTGGCCTGTTTGGGGCCAAGGGGGGGGGGTAGAGGGAAGGGGGAGGGAAGTGGAAGGGGGGACACCTCATGCAGTTTACATAAAAGAATGGAAAAACCCCAGTTTAGACAGGAGATGTCAGATCTGCATAGGGAATCAGGAAAAAAGAGATCACAACAATAAATTTCATGACTTATAACGTAAGGGGATTAAACACACCCACTAAGAGAGACATAAGATACTAAAAGAACTTAAATGGTGTGGGGCATAGGTGGTCTTTCTCCAAGAGATCCACTTATCACAGGAATCAAACGTGAAATTGCACTCTAATAACTTCCCGACATGGTATTACGGAGATACAATTACAAAGAGAGCAAGGGGGGTGGCAATAGGGTTTGCGAAAGGAACTCAGTTTAAATTAGTGGAAAGGATGACTGATCTAGAAGGAAGATTTCTCTTCCTAAAAGGCAAACTAAGCGAAATGGAATGTACACTGGCAAACATTTATGCACCCAATAGGAACCCGATAAAATATCTTAAAAATATCTTGGAGAAGCTGATGGACTTTAAAAGTGGACACGTAATCTTGATGGGAGATATGAATTTTTGTATGGAACCAGGAAATGATAGTACGGCCCGGGCACAGGGGGCGAATAACGTACAACTAAAAATGATAAAACAAAAATTGTATACATTTCAATTGGTTGATATATAGGGAGGATTCTCCATCCTAAAGTACAAGATTATATGTTTTACTCCCCTGTGCACGGGACACACTCAAGAAAAGATTACATACTGGTTGACCATAGAATGGATAATAGATACTAGGATAGAAATATCAACGATATTGGACCATGCCCCAGTGAAAATGAAAATGACAATACCTGGAAATAATAGAAAAACCCTTTTCCTGGTGACTAAATGAAGATTTACTCCAAGATGAGGCAAGCTCAGGAATTGTGTAAAAGGAACTAGAACATTACTTTGCAATAAATGATACAGAAGAGATATCGGGGTCTACCCTATGGAAGGCTCACAAAGCCTACATTAGGGGGATCCTGATTGATGTAGGAACAAGGAAAAAACAAAAAAAAAAAAAAAAAAAAAAAACGAGAGATCAGGGAAAATTAAAAATGTAATTGAAGAAATATCTAGAGCCGAACAAGAACATAAAAAACATCAGGGCCATCATTTAGCGTCATATCAAAAAGTAGTAATCAAAAGAGACGAATTAAAAGACCTCATGGAACAAGAGAGAAGAAAAACATTCAACAGAATAGCTAAAGAAAGATATCAGTGGGGGAATAAAGCAAGTAAATATTTAGCCAGAATGCTGCAAAAGAAGAAATACACAAACTATATAGAAAAAATTCAAACCAAGAGAGGAGAAATGGTTCATACGACAAAAGCATTTAAAAAGGATTATAAGGACCTATACTCAGTGGATCAGCGGGGGAGTCAGCCAGGTGAGAAAAGAGGGAAAATGAATGATTTCCTAAAAAGGGCCAGATTACCAAAGATTACTGAAAACGCAAAAGAGACCTTAGAGGAACCAATAACCGAGAAGGAAATAAACAAAGCCTTGTCTGGCTCGGCTCCGGGGAAAAGCCCTGGTCCAGATGGGTTTACAACGTTCTATTATAAAAAATATAAGGAAACTTTAATCCCAAAGTTATGTCAATAAATGAATGGTCTGGGAGCTGATTTCGAAATGAGTAGGGAGGCCCTGTCTGCAACGATTACAGTAATACAGAAGGAGAGGGAGGGACGGTACATTGTGTTCCAGCTCCAGGCCAATATCACTGCTAAATGCAGACATAAAACTGTATGCTAAAGTATTGGCAGAATGGTTGAAAGGTCTGATGAACACACTGGTTCACCCTGACCAGGTAGGATTCACCCCAAGAAGGGAGGGGAGGGACAATGGGGTGAGAAAGTTGCCCTACTTCAGAGGATAAAATAAAGTGGGCCCCCAGGTCTACTCCTGTCAATAGATGCCGAAAAGGCTTTTGACAGGGTAGACTGGGGGCTTATGATGCAGACGTTAGAAAAAAATGGGAGTCGGGCCAAGAATGATTCGGTGGAGCAAAACACTATGTCACCACCCTAAAGCACCCATAAAAATAAATGGAACACCGTTCCCCCCTTTGAGATGAAAAATGGGATGAGACAGGGTTGTCCCTTATCCCCTCTATTATTCATACTGTTCTTAGAGCCATTACTCGCTACGATACAGAACAACCCTGATATAAGTGGATTTAAGATGTAAGATGAGTAACATAAACTTGCAGCATTTGCGGATGATGTTTTATTTTAGATAGCTAATCCCAGGATTAAAATGCCCAACTTGCTAAAAATTTTGAAACAATATGGCGAACTATCTAATGTTAAAATAAATTTAGCTAAATCTGAAATCCTAAATATAAAAACGTAAGTAAGCTGGAAGAACAGCTACAAAAGGACTTCAAATTCTCTTGTAGGAAAGAACTAAAGTACCTGGGAATAAAGATGGCTAATTCAATGAAGAAGATATACGAAATAAATTATATACCCCTATTGAATGAAATTAAAACAGAAAGTAAAAGACTTACAAATAGGCCGCTATCATGGATAGGACGTATCAACACACTAAAGATGGTCCTCCTCCCAAAAATTACATACAAGTTCCAGATGTTGCCAGTGGCATTACCACAACCATACTTTAGAAAACTAAAATCTATAGTCATGAACTTTATATGGAAAAACAAAACAACTAGAGTCTCCTTTTTAACATTAAAGCAGGAAAAAAAAAAAAAAAGGGGAGGGTTGGCAGTTCCCGACATTCTAAACTACTATAAAGCGGTATTACTGTCAAGAGTTGTTGAATGGGTTAGGGGAAAAAAAAATGAAAAAAGATGTGTTAACATAGAAAAAACACTTTATAAAAGCACAACTGGGAAATTTAATTTGGAACCCACCACACTATAGAACACTTGATGAAAACACTCATGCACTGACAAGGATTGTTTTAAAAATATGGGACACAATGTACAAACAACTCAATGGGAAATATAACTCACCCTTAATTGCACTGAAAGATAATGAATATTTTGCACCAGGGAAAAAGACAATAGGCGGGAATTGGATAAAAAAAAAAAAAAGAAAAAAGAAAGGGTTCAACTTTGAGATATAATAAAAAAGAAAGGGAAACTTGTACCTTTTCAAGAACTAAAGCACAATAAAGATTCATGGGTGATTGATGAATGGTGGTACCTCCAGCTGAACCACTTTATTAAGAATTTACCTCATCCAATAAGATCGGGTGAAGACCTGACTGCGCTTAAACAGCCATGCATAGCAGATAATACCAAAAATATTATTTCAAAATTATATAAGCTATTATTAACTGTGGATGAAGTGGAGATCCCGCCATACAGTAAAAAAATGGGAAAGGGAACTGGGGTCACAGAGACATAAAAGCACCATAGGAAAAATATTGGATTTAACCCATAGTTCACTGTGGACATCAAAACAGCTGAAATGAGCTATAAATGCCTAACCAGGTGGTACGCAACCCCAGATAAAATTAGTAAATATCAAAATGATAAATCAGCAGAATGTTGGCGAGGATGCAAGGAAATAGGAACAATGGACCACTTATGGTGGGACTGCCCTAAAATCGAAAAATTTTGGAAAGAGATCTTACATTTTATAAAAGAAATCACTAAAAATGAAATAGTAGAAGACCCATGGACAGTCTTGCTGCACGGAGGGGAAGGAGAGGTGAAACAATATAAAGAGTCGTTGATACCCCACCTCTTAAATGCAGCAAAAAGACTTATCCCAAGAAATGGCAAGAAGTAGAGAGCCCACTAATATGGGAGTGGATCGACGCAGTTGAAGAAACATACAACATGGAACGTCTGAGACATAGCATAGACGAAAACAGTGAGGGGCTTAAAGATAAATAGGAGTGTTGTAAAGAGTTTAAAAAAAACGAGAAGGGACAAAAATGGTCTGCAAAGTTGAATATAAGTTTCTCAAATAAGTTCGCTGATGTAGCAAAAAAAAAAAAAAGAAAAAAAAAAAAATATTTCTTTCTGCCTCCATCAGTCTGACTTCATTTTTGTATTAACATTGCTTCCATCAGCCCGACCTGGAACTCGCCACACTGATCAGTTGCAGACCTGTTGCTTTTGTCAAAGTCCTGCTTGCTGCATGTTTGGTGTGGTAAAAAAAAAAAAAAAAAAAAAAAAAAAAAAAAAAAGCACCTCCCTATTGAAATTAATGGAATACACAGCAAAAATGCACCTTTAAGCCGCATTTCCTTTTTTGCAAAGGTGCAAAATGCACCAGAAATGCAGCAAAAATGCAGTAGAAAAGTGGCAAAAGTGCATATGGGTTTTTACCGCATTTTTCCAACAGAGCAGTGTGAACATAACCTTAATCATAAGTTGTTTTTTTTTTTATGCTAAAAAATGTATGCAAACCATTTTTTAAAGCTCTCCTGAAGTAAAACGCCTATGGTTATTTTGAATTTACCATTCCTCTATTTTACATAAAAGTTGTATTAACCACTAAGCCACCGCCCACCGTCATATGACGGCTGGACGAGGCTTCTGTTATTCTGGGAGGACGTCATATGACGTCCTCGCCTTCCCGAGCCACTAGGTGCGCGTGCCCGGCGGCCGCGATGACCGCCGGGCACCCGCGATTGCCGGGTAACACAGCAGGAGCGTGGATCTGTGCATGTAAACACAGATCCACGTCCTGTCAGAGAGGAGAGGAGACCGATGGCGTGTCCCTTGTACATAGGGACAGCGATCGGTCACCTCCCCAAGTCAGTCCCCTCCCCCCACAGTTAGAATCACCTCCTTAGGTAATACATTAACCCCTCGAGCGCCCCCTAGTGTTAACCCCTTCCCTGCCAGTCCCATTTACACAGTAGTCAATGCAATTTTATAGCATTGATCGCTGTATAAATGTGAATGGTCCCAAAAATGTGTCAAAAGTGTCCGATGTGTCCGCCGCAATATCGCAGTCACAATAAAAATTGCAGATTGCCGCCATTACTAGTAAAAAATAAATAAATAATAAAAATGCTATAAATCTATCCCGTATTTTGTAGACGCTATAACTTTTGCGCAAACCAATCAATATATGCTTATCGCAATTTTTTTTTACCAAAAGTATGTAGAAGAATACGTATCGGCCTAAACTGAGGAAAAAATTTGTTAAAAAAAAAAAAAAAATTGGATATTTATTATAGCAAAAAGTAAAAAATATTGTGTTTTTTTCAAAATTGTCCCTCTTCTTTTGTTTATAGCGCAAGAAATAAAAACCGCAGAGGTGATCAAATACCACCAAAAGAAAGCTCTATTTGTGGGAAAAAAATGATAAAAATTTAATTAAGGTGCAGTGTAACACGACCGCGCAATTGTCATTCAAAGTGCGACAGCGCTGAAAACTGAAAAATGGCTTGGGCAGGAAGGGGGTGTACGTGCCCTGTATTGAGGTGGTTAATGTGATATAATTTTAATCAGCAGACTTTGTTGATTATATTCTGGGGTAAGCATATGAGATTGAATACATTACATAGGAGTTGATTCAGGCTCGATTCACACCTATGCATGTTGCTTTTGAGCGTTTTTGGAGGTTTTTTTTTCATGCTTGCCACGTTTTTGAGCAGCGTTTTTGCCACGTTTTTGCCGCGATTTTGCGTTTTTTTTTTTTTTTTTTTTTTTTTTACAGTTTTTTTTTTACAGTCTAAAAAAAAAAAAAATAAAAAAAAAAAAAAAAAAAAAAAGCAAAAACGGTGCAAAAACAGTGCAAAAACGGTGCACTTGCGTTTTTGATGCTTGTCCATTGAAATCCATTACATGCAAAACGCTGCTTTTTGCATGAAAAAAAGTCCCCGACCCTTTCCAAAAATGCAGAGAAACAAAAAGGCATTGATGTGAACATGTTCCATAGGAACCCATGTTAAAAAATTCCCGTGCATTTCTGCAAAATGCAAAATGCATCAAAAAACGCGCTAGTGTAAATGGAGCCTTAGTGCTTTTTACATTTTGCAGATTTGCACTACACATGGTTTCCTATGGGTCACGTTCTGTGCAATTCTGCAAAATGCAAAAAGCACTAAAAATGCATAGGTGTGAATCGAGCCTTAGGCTCGATTCACACCTATGCATGTTGCTTTTGAGCGTTTTTGGAGGTTTTTTTTTCATGCTTGGCACGTTTTTGAGCAGCGTTTTTGTAGCGTTTTTGCTGCGTTTTTGCCGCGATTTGCGTTTTTTTTTTTTTTCCATTTTTTTTTACAGTCTTAAAAAAAAAATTACAAAAAATAAAAAAAAAAAAAAAAAAAGGCAGAAACTGTGCAAAAACGGTGCAAAAACGGTGCAAAAACGGTGCACTTGCGTTTTTGATGCTTGTCCATTGAAATCCATTACATGCAAAACGCTGCTTTTTGCATGAAAAAAAGTCCCCGACCCTTTCCAAAAACGCAGAGATACAAAAAAGCATTGATGTGAACATGTTCCATAGGAACCCATGTTAAAAAATTCCCATGCATTTCTGCAAAATGCAAAATGCATCAAAAAACGCGCTAGTGTGAATGGAGCCTAAGGCCTGATTCACACCTATGCATTTTTAGTGCTTTTTGCATTTTGCAGATTTGCACTACAGCCCATTTACCATGGTTTCCTATGGAACAGGTTCTGTAGAGCAAATCTGCAAAATGCAAAAAGCACTAAAAATGCACAGGTGTGAATCCAGCCTGAGGCTGGATTCACACCTATGCATGTTGCTTTTGAGCGTTTTTGGAGGCTTTTTTTTCATGCTTGGCACGTTTTTGAGCAGCGTTTTTGTAGCGTTTTTGCGGCGTTTTTGCCGCGTTTTTTTTTTTTTTTTTTCATTTTTTTTTTTACAGTCTTAAAAAAAAAAAAAACGGCAAAAACGGTGCACAAACGGTGCAAAAAACGGTGCAAAAAACGGTGCAAAAAACGGTGCAAAAAACGGTGCAAAAAACGGTGCAAAAAACGGTGCAAAAAACGGTGCAAAAACGGTGCACTTGCGTTTTTGATGCTTGTCCATTGAAATCCATTACATGCAAAACGCTGCTTTTTGCATGAAAAAAGTCCCCGACCCTTTCCAAAAACGCAGAGATACAAAAAAGCATTGATGTGAACATGTTCCATAGGAACCCATGTTAAAAAATTCCCATGCATTTCTGCAAAATGCAAAATGCATCAAAAAACGCGCTAGTGTGAATGGAGCCTTAGGCTGGATTCACACCTATGCAGTTTTAGTGCTTTTTGCATTTTGCAGATTTGCACTACAGAACATTTAACATGGTTTCCTATGGAACATGTTCTGTAGTGCAAATCGGCAAAATGCAAAAAGCACTAAAAATGCATAGGTGTGAATCCAGCCTAAGGCTCCATTCACACTAGCGCGTTTTTTGATGCATTTTGCACTTTGCAGAAATGCACGGGAATTTTTTAACATGGGTTCCTATGGAACATGTTCACATCAATGCCTTTTTGTATCTCTGCATTTTTGGAAAGGGTCAGGGACTTTTTTTCATGCAAAATGCAGCGTTTTGCATGTAATAGAATTCAATGGACAAGCATCAAAAACGCAAGTGCACCGTTTTTGCAGCGTTTTTGCCATTTTTTTTTTTTAAGACTGTAAAAAAAAAAAAAAAAAAATGAAAAAAAAAAAAAAAACGCAAATGGTCACAAGTATCTGACTAGCCTAAAAGTATTTGATTTTTATCAGTTTCTTCCTGTGCCACGTATGTAATGAGTTAATCCTTGCAGTTTGCCAGGTCTTGTAAACTGTTCCACAGCTGCACTAGAAGCAGATTGATGCTAGCTGATGTCAAACCTTAGCTGAAGATGGATCTTTATCCATTTATATTGCAGATTGAGGTCGTTTTGTTTACTGTGTAAAGCACCAAAGAAACCTTTTTAAGAAGAAACACAGAGAAACTGTTTATCAAGAACATCTAAACAGGAAAAAATATGCACAGCTATAGTAGTGTAGAAATACAATAAAGAAAAAAAGTTTATGCTGTTTATGCTGAGGTTTAATGTTGAGAAATGTAAAGTTATGCACTTGGGGGCTAAGAATATGCATGCATCATACATACTAGGGGGAGTACAACTGGGGGAATCTGTAGTGGAGAAGGATCTGGGGGTTTTGGTAGATCATAAGCTCAATAATAGCATGCAATGCCAAGCTGCGGTTTCCAAAGCGAGCAAAGTTCTTTCTTGTATTAAGAGAGGTATGGACTCCAGAGAGAGAGATATAATTTTGCCCCTGTTCAAATCATTAGTAAGACCTCATCTGGAATATGCAGTTCAGTTTTGGACACCAGTTCTCAAAAAGGATATTGGGGAACTGGAGAAAGTGCAGAGAAGGGCAACCAAACTGATAAGAGGCATGGAGGACCTCAGCTATGAGGAAAGATTAGAGGAACTGAATTTGTTCACTCTTGAGAAGAGGAGAATAAGGGGGGATATGATCAACATGTTTAAATATATAAGGGGTCCATATAGTGAACTTGGTGTTGAGTTATTCACTTTACGGTCAACACAGAGGACAAGGGGGCACTCTTTACGACTGGAGGAAAAGAGATTTCATCTCCAAATACGGAAAGGTTTCTTCACAGTAAGAGCTGTGAAAATGTGGAATAGACTCCCTCCAGAGGTGGTTCTGGCCAGCTCAGTAGATTGCTTTAAGAAAGGCCTGGATACTTTCCTAAATGTACATAATATAACTGGGTACTGACATTTATAGGTAAAGTTGATCCAGGGAAAATCCGATTGCCTCTCTGGGATCAGGAAGGAATTTTTTCCCCTGCTGTAGCAAATTGGAGCATGCGCTCTGCTGGGGTTTTTTGCCTTCCTCTGGATCAACTGTGGGTATAGTATTGGGTATATTGGATTGTACGTTTTTTTTTTTTTTTTTTTTTTTATGGTTGGACTGGATGGACTTGTGTCTTTTTTCAACCTGACTAACTATGTAACTATGTAAATCGCGGCAAAAACGCTGCAAAAACGCTGCTCAAAAACGCTGCTCAAAAACGCTGCTCAAAAACGTGGCAAGCATGAAAAAAAACCTCCAAAAACGCTCAAAAGCAACATGCATAGGTGTGAATCGAGCCTAAGGCTCCATGCACACTGGACATTAAATTAACGTTATAAAAACACCAGTAGCTTTGCAGTGAGTCTTTCAACGTTTTTGCAATAGCGTTTATTAGTGTTTTTTCGTGTTAGCATTTTTTATTTTTGAAAAAAAATTTTTTTATCAATGGATCAAAAACATTAAAAAACGCTGGTGAGCCATGTTTGAGCTTTAGTAACATTTATCAATGTTTGGCGTTTTTTGTGGTCAGAAAAACGATTCCTGAATGCGATTTTATGGCGTTCAAAAAAACAGCCCATAAACTCCACTGCTGATAAACATCTAAAAACGTCCATGTGTACATGGACACATTGGATAACATAGAGGGGAGTTTATGGGCTGTTAAAAAAAACGCCCAAACTCACAAAAACGGGCATTTATGAGCTTCAGTGTGCATGGAGCCATAAACTGAAGAGTGCAAAAGTTGGTGCAGTTCTTCATAGAAATCAATCAGCTTCCAGTTTTTCTTTTTGTCAAAGCCTAATTGAAAAATCTGAATTTAGGCTGGATTCACACCTATGCATTTTTAGTGCTTTTTGCATTTTGCAGATTTGCACTACAGTCTATTTAACATGGTTTCCTATGGAACATGTTCTGCAGTGCAAATCTGAAAAATGCAAAAAGCACTAAAAATGCATAGGTGTGAATCCAGCCTAAGGCTAGGTTCACACTGCTGCAGTGCGAATTTACCGCGATTTTACCGCGAATTTCAGGAGTTGGATATAGCTGCGATTGATAGTCTAGCCAATGGAATCATAATGTAAAAAAAAAAAAAAGGGTCTTAACTTCCTGTGTACTTCCTGGTTTTTGTGGAGAGTAGTGTGGTGGAATTCGCACATATGTGAACCAATCAATGCGATTCAAGAACGATTTACATTGATGTCTATGGAGACTAAATTCGCAACGCAACGCAGTAAACTCGCACAGGACCTTTTTTTCACGCAGGTTATATTCGCAACGCGTCGATGTGAACGGCACTAATGTTAATCTATGTAATTTAAATGACTTGCGAATTTGAGCGATCGCAACGGCTCAAATTCGCAATAGAATTCGCAGCAGTGTGAACCTAGCCTAAGGCTCGATTCACACCTATGCATGTTGCTTTTGAGCGTTTTTGGAGGTTTTTTTTTCATGCTTGCCGCGTTTTTGAGCCGCGTTTTTGCCGCGTTTTGCGTTTTTTTTTTTTTTTCATTTTTTTTTACAGTCTTACAAAAAAATAAAAAAAAAAAAAAACGGCAAAAACGCACCAAAAACGCATCAAAAACGCTGCAAAAACGCAGCACTTGCGTTTTTGATGCTTGTCCATTGAAAACCATTACATGCAAAACGCTGCTTTTTGCATGCAAAAAAGTCCCCGACCCTTTCCAAAAACGCTGAGATACAAAAAAGCATTGATGTGAACATGTTCCATAGGAACCCATGTTAAAAAATTCCCGTGCATTTCTGCAAAATGCAAAATGCATCAAAAAACGCGCTAGTGTGAATGGGGCCTAAGGCTCGATTCACACCTATGCATGTTGCTTTTGAGCGTTTTTGGAGGGTTTTTTTTCATGCTTGCCACGTTTTTGAGCAGCGTTTTTGCCGCGTTTTTGCGTTTTTTTTTTTTTCTTTTCATTTTTTTTTACAGTCTTAAAAAAAAATTACAAAAAAAAAAAAATAAAAAAAAAAAAACGGCAAAAACGCACCAAAAACGGTGCAAAAACGGTGCAAAAACGGTGCAAAAACGGTGCAAAAACGGTGCAAAAACGGTGCACTTGCGTTTTTGATGCTTGTCCATTGAAAACCATTACATGCAAAACGCTGCTTTTTGCATGAAAAAAAGTCCCCGACCCTTTCCAAAAACGCAGAGATACAAAAAAGCATTGATGTGAACATGTTCCATAGGAACCCATGTTAAAAAATTCCCGTGCATTTCTGCAAAATGCATCAAAAAACGCGCTAGTGTGAATGGGGCCTTAGGCTGGATTCACACCTATGCATGTTGGACTTTGAGCGTTTTTGGAGGGTTTTTTTTCATGCTTGCCACGTTTTTGAGCAGCGTTTTTGCCGCGTTTTTTTTTTTTTTTTTTTTTTTTTTACAGTTTTTTTTTTACAGTCTAAAAAAAAAAAAAAAAAAAAAAAAAAAAAGGAGGCACAAACGGTGCAAAAACGGTGCAAAAACGGTGCAAAAACGGTGCAAAAACGGTGCAAAAACGGTGCAAAAACGGTGCAAAAACGGTGCACTTGCGTTTTTGATGCTTGTCCATTGAAATCCATTACATGCAAAACGCTGCTTTTTGCATGAAAAAAAGTCCCCGACCCTTTCCAAAAATGCAGAGAAACAAAAAGGCATTGATGTGAACATGTTCCATAGGAACCCATGTTAAAAAATTCCCGTGCATTTCTGCAAAATGCAAAATGCATCAAAAAACGCGCTAGTGTGAATGGAGCCTTAGAAGCTGATTGGATACCATGCACAGCTGCACCAGATTTTGCACTGTCTGGTTTTAGTAAATTAACCCGTAATTTTTTTTACATAATCGTTACATTGTAAAAAAATTACAGAAAAATTCATAGACTTAAGATATAACTTGTGGAATGAGACATGAAAATGAAAAAAAAAATAAAAAAAATAAAATAAAATCACCCTGGCACTCAAGGGGGTATAGGTGTACGTTTATCAAACATTGATAATTTATCGCATTTCAGTTCCCCAGAGAAAAATCTCCTCCTCTGGCACCCTTTTTATGAAGTGGAGAACATTTGTTCTCAGAAAGAGATGAGTAGTTTTTCCTCTCATCTGAGATCTGTGTAGAGGGGGGAGGGCTGCCTGTGACCTGATACACCTGTGTGATTACAGAGCAGCTGAGTTTTAAAAGTTAAACCAAAGTAAAAAGATCGTGTAATTCAGTTTTTTTTTTTTTTTTTTTTTTTTTTTTTACACACACACATTTTGGCACATTCTTTAAGTGTGTGTTTTGGCCCTTTGTTATTGCTAATTTTGTTTTTTTTTTTTTTATTGTGCATTTTGGCACTTTTTTAAACAAATTTTGGCCCTTCAGTGCACATTTTGGCACAGGTTATTTTAACACGCATTTTGGGGTGGTTTGTAACGCACACTTTGGCGCTTCTTTTAGCTTGACACTTTAACATGCATTTTGATTAGCTTTTTATGCATATTTTGGCAAATAGCACATTTGCTAGCCACTTTTGGGATACCATTAACAATTAATGGCGCCGCAAGCATATCATACATTTTGCATGTGTTTCCGGCATGCACACCAAAACGCAGGCAAAAAATGAGCCAAAATACATGTTTAAAAAGCACCAAAATGCACATAAAAATGTGCTAAAATGCGTTTAAAAAAAAAAAACCAAGCCAAAATGTTTGTTGAAAAAGGCTGCAAAAAATGCATCAAAATGCGCACAAAAAAGGCCCAAAAAGCCAAATTGAGCATTTTTTTGGGGGCATGGAGCATTGTGCATTTTTTCAATGCACATTTTGGCAATTTGGTAGTGTATTTGTCAAATGACAAAATGTGTGGCAAATGCATGTCTGCTAACTGCATTTGGGGTGCCATTAACAGTGAATGGCACCCAAAAGCGCATTGCGTATTTTGACAGAATTTTACAGCAATTTGGAATTAAGTTTAAAAAAAAAAAAAAATAGAAATGTCTAAAAAACAAAAAACAAAAACAAACTAAATTAACCAGATGAAATGGTCACAAATGTGTTGCAGCAAGTTAACAGTTTGCATCCCTTATATGAAACATTTTATGCTATATTGCTGTATAGATTTTTTTGAATCCCCCAAAAAAATCCTAATATGTAAAGTATATATAATTTCTGATTACATATATCACCTAGATATTTTTGTATTGAAACCCAGCAGAAAAAAGAACTGCTATGTACTCCACCTGCTTCCACCATAGTTACCAGTTCAGTGGTCATAAATAAACACATACAAAAATCTACATTGTATAAATGTACAATCAGAAAAAAATTACCCACCTGGTATAATGTAGTATAGGCTAGAAGCTCCTTGTTCTCTTGACCAGCAGTTCTTGTAAAGGACTGAACCCAGATCACCTTTTATTTAGTTCGCTGACATGTGCCCGCTTTCCATTGGTTGAAAGGACGTGATCTACTTCACAAAAGGAATCTTCACAGTCTCGTTAGATAGTTTCAGCTTCTCTTTGTTTCAGCTCTCCATCGCAGTCACAGCCAGGACAATTCATTAACATTCTAATATGTGGAGGGGAGACTAAAGGAGTGTACCTTCATTGAAAATGAATAACAGTTGTCTCCCATGATTAGCACAAACAATAGGTGACACTCTACATATATTATCAATGATAAAAGAGACTGGAGATGTTAAACAATGTTTTGTGATCCTCATTAAGATTCAGTGACATGATCCCATGAGCTGTGTAACCATACTGTTAGCTACATCACTAATCTTGTCTCCAAATATCACCCAAATCGACCTCTCCGCTCTTCTCAAGACCTCCTGCTTTCAAGCTCTCTCATCTCCTCCTCCCATGCTCATCTCCAGGATTTCTCTAGAGCCTCTCCCATCCTCTGGAACTCGCTACCTCCATCTATCCAGCTATCCCCTACTCTTGCTACCTTCAGGCAATCCCTGAAAACTCATCTCTTCAGGAAAGCCTATCACGTCTCCAACTAATCTCCTACCACTTCCACCAGCTCATTCCCCACAGTTAGAACCTTTTGTACCACCTTCCCCACCCTATTAGATTGTAAGCTCTTCTGAGCAGGGCCCTCTTAATCCTATTGTATTGTATTATAACTGTATTGTCTCCCTTTTATATTGTAAAGCGCTGCGTAAACTGTTGGTGCTATATAAATCCTGAATAATAATAATAATAATAATTCACAGAGGAACTGCCTGCAGAGAAATTAAATTAGTATCAGTTAGCTGTCCATTTGGTAAGAGGGGATCTGCCTTGGTTCAAACCCATGAGCTGTGTAACCATACTGTTCTGCCTCTGCAGATAAATGTTTACTTAGGCAGCCATTTGTAATGCTAAATGTATCTTTCACTTTAATATCAAATTATCATTTTGCATGCACTACAGACTGAAAAATAATTCACAGAGGAACTGCCTACAGAGAAATTCAATTAGCAGCAGTTAGCTGACTTATGGGAATAGGCAGATATATCTTGGTTCATTTCACCAAGGGTTCAGCAAATTATGTTTGAAATTCAATTAGCCTAAATTAGTGGTAAATCCCACAGAAGGCAGTGGAGGGTGAATCCTGTTAATAAATTCTGGCTATATTTAAGGTTTAAAGGCAAAGTATTGTAAAAAAAAGGCTATGGGTAGCTGGGCATGGCCATGGGGAACAGGTACCAATGAAGAAAAAAAAAATACTGTACAGTCAATACTGTACAGTCAGGTGAGAGTCTTTTCCTGTGCATCAAGGGTAACATTAAAGTATAGGAATCCTTTAAATAACATGTTTGTGAGATGCTTTAAAGCTGTATGTGATGTTACAGAACATCGTTAGTGAATATGTGACTGTGGAACTGATTTACTGCACTGCAGCACTACAATCTGAATCACTTCTGTTTCAAAAAAATATTTTTTTTCCTGGTAGTTTTAGCAGTGTCACTTGTTTATTCATCAAACAATAATAGGTCCGTTTTAATTAGCAGATACAAATTTACCAGTAGTTTCTTGAAGCTGCTCCTGTTCTCCCCAGTGTATAACTCTTGCGCCACTGGCCAATAAATATCCAACTCCCATTAAGAATTAGGAGACCTCAGATGATACAGCAGTGTAAGATTGGACAAGAGCACTACATTTTTAATAAAGGAGAAGTGTACTACAGCAAAATAATTCAGGCAGATCTTTTACTACACAAATTAAGATACAACAGATGATACAGCAGTGTAAAATTGTCCAGTAGCAGGACAATTCGAAATAGCAAGGCTAAGCCCAAATTTACCAGAGACAAAGGGCACTGGCTGGGCCTTTACTACACAAATTAAAATAGAGTAGAGGATACATGGTAAAATTAGCCAGCAGAAGGACCGTTTTAATCAAGGATACTATAGCTAGTAAGACTATTTTTATGCCTGTGTAACTTTTGTTTTATTTATGGGTATAATGGGGGTAGTGTATGTGAGTAATATAATGCGAGGTAGTTTAGGCAAACATTGTTCTAGTACTTTGTTTTTTTGTCTCTGAAGTGATGTGATGAAAGGTAAGTCAAAGGAAATCACTCCAAGATGAGGGGAAATTAAATCTTAGACAGTTTTTACCTGAACAGGTGTCTGATTTAGAAGATGTCCTTTACACTTATATTAAATTTATTTTGGTACATGCACTATATTACCTAAAGTACTGGGAGGCCTGCCTTTACATGCACATAAACGTTAATGGCAACCCAATCTTATCGGACATTCTGACAACAAAATCCATGGATTTTTTTCGACGGATGTTGGCTCAAACTTGTCTTGCATACACACAGTCACACAAAGCTTGTCGGAAATTCCAAACATCAAGAACATGGTGACGTACAACATGTACGACGAGCCAAGAAAAAGAAAGTTCAATAGTCAGTGCGGCTCTTCTGCTTGATTCCGAGCATGCATGGAACTTTGTGCGTCGGAATTGTGTACACACGTTCGGAATCTACGACAATGGATCTTGTTGTCGGAAAATTTGAGATCCAGATCTCAAATTTTGTGTGACGGAAATTCTGATGGAAAATGTCCGATGGAGCCTACACACAGTCGGAATTTCTGACAACAAGCTCCCATCGAACATTTTCCATCCATCCATGTGTACGGGGCATTAGTCTGTATGGTTCAATATTGAATTGGCCCACCCTTTGCAGCTATAACAGCTTCAACCCTTCTGGAAAGGATGTCCGCAAGGTTTAACAGTGTGTGGAATTGTTTGACCATTCTTCCAGAAGTGCACTTATGAGGTCAGGCACCGATGTGGACGAGAAGGCCTGGCTTGCAGTCTCCGCTCTAATTCATCCCAAAGGTGTTCTATTGGGTTAAGGTCAAGACTCTGTGCAAGCCAGTCAAGTTTCTCCACCCCAAACTTACTCATCCATGTCTTTATAGGCCTTGATTCTGCACTGTGCGCAGTCATGTTGGAACAGGAAGGAACCGTCCCCAAACTGTTCCCACAAAGTTGGGAGCATGAAATTGTCCAAAACGTCTTGATATGCTGACACCTTAAGTGTAGCTAAGGGGCCAAGCCCAACCCCTGTAAAAAAAAGCACACCCTAATCCACCCTCACCAAATGATTTGGACCAGTGCACAAAGCAAGGTCAAAACATTCAAACTTTATCATACCCGAGATGTCTACTAGACTCTGGTTTGGACACATTTAAGTGAGTTATTCCTAAGAATTACAGGCCTACTATATAAAACGCCAAATTTCCATGCAAAATCATTGTACCGCTTTCAGCATCAAAAATATGAAATAATCATACCGCCAGGGAGGTTAAAGAAATAGAAGATTTTATATTATATTATAATTATATATATTATATACCACATTGTTGTTCAGGATCTCTGGTGGTTCTGGCGTCTTACAGTCACTCCTCTGGCTGTAACTTTTCTCCAGCCAGAGGAGTGACTACAAGACGCCATACACAGTAGCAACAAGCTTTTTGGGACCACAAAATATGGGATCATTTCCCTGTTTACCATGTATTCAGTGTAATTCAATGATTAAAGGAAAAAGTATATCACACCCCCATAAAGGTTTTGATATTCCAATCAAAGGCCAATCATCATATGTGATCTATGCCATAAAATGCCCATGTTGGTTACTTTATATTGGAGAAACAACTCAAAAGGTAAAAGACTGCATAGCTAGGCATAAATACTCGATTAAAGACAAATTAATACAATTACCCCTGGCTAGACACTTTTTAGAAATGGACATTCAATTTCCCAGTTAAAATACTGTATATGGTGTTGGAAGGCATTAGTAAAAATAGGATGGGTTGATCGGGAGTTGGTTTTAAGAAAACATGAGGTTTATTGGATACATTTTCGTAATACTATTGCTCTGAAAGGACTAAATACAGATTTAGATCTATACTTGCTTGAATAATTGATTAGGAATATGTTCTTTCTCCCTTTTTCCTTTTTTATTTTCTTTTTTTGAATTATTTATACCCATTTTTTTGTTATATATAATATTATTATTTTTGGATATCTAGATCATGATATTCAAATATTTTTTTTACAGATTAACAATATGATATATAACAGTAGTCGTAACTTCAACCTTCTCATCCCAATTCCCCTGATTCCACAAGTCAGCCCCCCTCTTTCATGTGAGAAGTGTACATATGGGATACAGAAAAATAATAGTGCCCCTTTGAAGATGTCAACTAATGACGAAACATGTAGGGCGTGGCTACGTTGTAAGCCGTCACGATTGCCCCATGTTATGCACGGGTTATTGTACGTTTTTTATGCCGGCTTGTTTCTTAACTGTTCTTATACCTTACGGAGTGTGCACTCTCCGTTTTGGTTAGCATTTTTATAAATACATTTTGAAACTTTTTACACTATTGGAGCCCCGCTCTTTTGCTTTTTCCTTTGCCACACTGGGAGCAAGAGAGCTTCCCCCCCCCCCTCCAGGCGTATTACTTGGACCAGCCCGGACCGAAGACAGCATTCCTGACAGCTGCCGCGGAGATCATCTCAACACACGGTCCCTGCAGAGGGCAAAATCTGCATGCTTAATAGACCCTGCCAGCGAGGGGGTCCAACACGGAGGGTAAGGGTCCACCTTTCTTATTCTTACTCATTGGAGTCACCACCAGTGGAGTTGCACCACTTTGCACATCCCTCTCCTTTGTTGATCCATCTATAGGGATTTTGGCTGTTGCAAAGCTGCATAGTGGAAGGAAGTGCTTTCACTGATGAACTTTTCACGATTTAATTCACGGACTGGGATTTGTAATTTTTAGCTTTTCATTTTTATACACTTTGAATTTATTTTTCTGTATCCCATATGTACACTTCTCACAGGTTTCACCTTGTTATCCTACTAGGTTTATATGTTTTGCACGTATACACTTATGCAATATATTGAGTCATTAGTTTGCTCTTACCACATTTTGGTTTACATGTTTAATTTTTTATATTCATTCACATTCATTTGTGCATTTTTACATTGTAAGCGCACTTTTTATTTTTTATTTTTTATTTTTCATGGTATACACAGATATTGGTGTGTTTTAAGTGCAGCTATCAATTCGTTTTCTTTATTTTGCTCTGCAGCGCGGTTTTTCCTTTCCATTTGAACCCCTCTTTCATGTGCCTTCTGGAATGCCCGCTCAGTCTTCAACAAACTAGTTTCTGTCAATGACCTTTTCCTCTCCAAATCCCTTGATCTATTTGCTATAACTGAAACCTGGCTCCAGGAATTCGATACTACCTCTCCAGCTGCACTGTGCCACAGTGGCCTTCTCTGGACTCACTCCACCAGACCCAGTGGACGAAAAGGAGGTGGTGTCGGACTTCTCCTCTGCCCACAATGCACCTTCCAGGTACTGCCCACACCTCCCTCTCTTTCCACCTGCTCTTTCGAAATGCACTGCATTCGTCTTTTCTCTCCAGCTTGTCTGAGGGTCGCAGTCATTTATCGGCCTCCTGGACCAGTGTCACGCTTTCTGGATGACTTCTCTGCATGGCTATCCTATTTTCTCTCATCCAAAGTGCCTGCCATCATCCTAGGTGACTTTAACATTCCACTCAATGTTAATAATGCTACCACTTCTAAACTACTCAACCTAACCCCCTCTTTTAACCTAACACAATGGACACAAACCACCACTCACTCCAACAGCAACACTCTCGACCTTGTATTCTCCCATCACTGCACTCCCTGCAATCTCTCCAACGCACCCTTTCCTCTCTCTGATCACAACCTTATCCGTTTCACACTCTCCTTGTCTCCTATATCCCATGCTGCCAACCCACAAACCACTACCCGCAGGAACCTTCGCAACCTCAAACCTTCCCTTCTTCACTCTGCTACTGATGGCCTTTATGACAAAATCGCACCCCTGTCCTGCCCAGACCTAACCACTTCCATCTATAACACCACGTTGTCATCCTCCCTAGACGTACTTGCTCCTCTTTCTACACGCAGAACCAGGCCCCATCTGCCACAACCCTGGCAAACAGACGACACCAGAAGTCTCAAGAGACGCAGCCGTGCTCTTGAGCGAGCATGGCGTAAATCTAAATCCCTGCAAGATTTTACCCTCTACAAATCTGTCCTTCTCAAATACAACTCCTGCCTCCACACTGCTAAACAAACCTATTACAACACTCTCATCAAAACCCTCTCATCCAAACCTCGTCAACTCTTTTCTACCCTTAATTCCTTACTTCACCCCCCACTGCCCCCACCCACCAACTTGCTTACCGCTCAACATATTGCCAACCACTTCAATAGCAAAATCAACACAATTCGCAAGGAGATATCCAGCATTCAAATTCCTCCCCTACCCAACATATCGGGTCCAACACCACACTCAATACTCTCCTCCTTTTGCCCAGTTACCATGGAAGAAGTTGATAAACTCCTCTCCATGGCCCACCTCACTACATGTTCCCTGGACCCTGTCCCCTCTCAATTACTGCGACCACCTTCCCATTCTATCCTCAACTCCCTAACCCACATCTTCAACCTCTCCCTCTCCTCTGGCACCTTTCCTTCCCTGCTCAAACATGCACTGGTTACCCCCATACTCAAAAAACCCTCACTAGGCCCCACCTGTTTGAATAACTTAAGACCTATCTCCCTTCTGCCGTTTGCCTCCAAGCTCATCGAACGCCTTGTTCATGACCAAATGAGTCGCTACCTCACGGACAACTACCTTCTCGACCCCCTACAGTCTGGCTTCCACCTACAACATTCTACTGAAACTGCCCTACTAAAAATCACCAATGACCTAATAACTGCCAAAACCAATGGCCACTACTCCATACTCATACTTTTAGACCTCTCTGCTGTCTTTGACACAGTTGACCACCTGCTGCTCCTCAGCAAATTACACTCCCTTGGCCTCCGTGGTTCTGCATTATCCTGGTTCTTCTCCTACCTATCTCAGCGCACTTTCAGTGTCACTTACAACTCCATCTCCTCTGCTCCCCTTCCTCTTTCTGTTGGGGTACCCCAAGGCTCCGTCCTTGGGCCTCTCCTTTTCTCACTCTATACCTCTTCCCTGGGCTAGTTGATAACCTCCCATGGCTTCCAATACCACCTCTATGCCGATGACACACAGATCTATCTCTCCACTCCTCAACTCATCCCCACTATCTCCTCACGGATCTCAAACCTGCTGAATGACATATCAGTATGGATGTCACACCACTTCCTCAAACTTAATCTTTCTAAAACTGAGCTTGTTATTTTTCCTCCTTCACAGTCCCCCTCCTGTGACTTCACCATTAATATCAACAACACAACCATTAGTCCCTCCACACATGCCAGGGTCCTGGGTGTAATCCTTGACTCTGACCTTTCCTTCAGCCCCCATATCCAATCACTGGCTAAATCCTGCCGCCTTAACCACTGCAACATCTCCAGAATTCGACCCTTCCTGACTAATGACACCACAAAGCAACTTATTCACTCCTTGATTATTTCCCGCCTCGACTACTGCAACTCTCTCCTTAATGGCCTACCCTTAAGCAGGCTATTCCCCCTTCAGTCTATTATGAATGCTGCTGCTAGACTAATACACCTCACTAATCGATCCGTGACTGCTGCTCCTCTCTGCCAATCCCTTTACTGGCTTCCCCTACCCCACCGTGTAAAATTCAAAATGCTAACCATAACATACAAGGCCATTCACAACATCGCCCCCATCTACATCACCAACATCATCTGCAGATATCGCCCAAATCACCCCCTCCGCTCCTCCCAAGACCTCCTGCTCTCTAGCTCCCTCGTTACCTCCTCCCATGCTCACCTTCAGGACTTCTCCAGAGCCTCTCCCATCCTCTGGAATTCCCTGCCCCAGTATGTCCGATCAGCCCCTACCCTGTCCACCTTTAGGAGATCCCTGAAAACTCATTTATTCAGGGAAGCCTATCCCACACCCACATAACTGTCCCTGAGCCACCCCCATCAAATCATTCTTTGCAGCTATTACCTTTTGTACCACCACCCCCTCCCTTTAGAATGTAAGCTCTATGAGCAGGGCCCTCCTGTACCTTTTGTATTGAACTGTACTGCAATTGTGTTGTCCCCCTTATACATTGTAAAGCGCTGAGTAAACTGTTGGCGCTATATAAATCTTGTATAATAATAATAATAATATGATGGTTTCAGATGGAATAGTGAGATGAATGTCTGCTTGATTAACCATTTCTGTATCAGTGGCTTTGGAAAAAAAACAACCCATGAAGGAATACAATTATACTAAAGAGTAATTAACCACAAAATTGATTCCATATGTGATTATTTAAAAAAATTTTAAATTCTCATGAATGTGATTGATCTGTTCTGATCTGAGGAAGGGCTTAAGCATGTGAGCCCAAAACAGAAATCTCTTTGAACACTTTACTATGTAACCATTTTTGAAATTATTGAACAAATAAAATTTTAAGTGCAGCAATCCTCCGGACTTTTTTCTTATATGTATGGTCGGTGGGAAGACCAAATTGCTTTGCACTACATACAAACCGGGTGTTGCTTTCCCCAACTACATTGTGTGTGTGTATATATATATATATATATATATACAGTATCTCACAAAAATGAGTACACCCCTCACATTTTTGTAAAATGTGAAAATGCCCAAATTGGGTCCACAGTGTCAATATTTTGTGTGGCCACCATTATTTTCCAGCACTGCCTTAACCCTCTTGGGAATGGAGTTCACCAGAGCTTCACAGGTTGCCACTGGGGTCCTCTTCTACTCCTTCATGACGACATCACGGAGCTGGTGGATGTTAGAGACCTTGCGCTCCTTCACCTTCCATTTGAGGATATCCCACAGATGCTCCATCACCTTTACCCTCAGCTTCTTTAGCAAGACAGTGGTTGTCTTGGAGGTGTGTTTGGGGTCGTTATCATGTTGGAATACTGCCCTGTGGCCCAGTCTCCTAAGGGAGGGGATTATGCTCTGCTTCAGTATGTCACAGTACATGTTGGCATTCATGGTTCCCTCAATGAACTGTAGCTCCCCAGTGCCAGCAGCACTCATGTAGCCCTAGGCCATGACACTCCCACCACCATGCTTGACTGTAGGCAAGACACTTGTCTTTGTACTCCTCACCTGGTTGCCGCCACACACGCTTGACACCATCTGAACCAAATACGTTTATCTTGGTCTCATCAGACCACAGGACATGGTTCAAGTAATCCATGTCCTTAGTCTGCTTTTCTTCAGCAAACTGTTTGCGGGCTTTCTTGTGCATCATCTTTAGAAGAGCCTTCCTTCTGGGACAACAGCCATGCAGACCTATTTGATACAGTGCACGGCATATGGTCTGAGCACTGACAGGCTGACCCCCCCCCCACCCCCTCAACCTCTGCAGCAATGCTGGCAGCACTCATACGTCGATTTCCCAAAGACAATCTCTGGAAATGACGCTGAGCACATGCAATAAACTTCTTTGGTGGACCATGGCGAGGCCTGTTCTGAGTGGAACCTGTCCTGTTAAACTGCTGTATGGTCTTGGCCACCATGCTGCAGCTCAGTTTCAGGGTCTTGGCAATCTTCTGATAGCCTAGGCTATCTTTATGTAGAGCAACAATTCTTTTTTTCAGATACCCCAAGAGTTCTTTGCCATGAGGTGCCATGTTGAACTTCCAGTGACCAGTATGAGTGAGTGAGAGTGATAACACCAAATTTAACACACCTGCTCCCCTTTCCCACCTGAGACCTTGTAACACTAACGAGTCACATGACACCGGGGAGGGAAAATGGCTAATTGGGCCCAATTTGGACATTTTCACTTAGGGGCGTACCAACTTTTTTTGCCAGCGGTTTAGACATTAATGGCTGTGTGTTGAGTTATTTTGTGGGGACAGAAAATTTACACTGTTATACAAGATGTACACTCACCACTTTACATAGTAGTAAAGTGTTTCTTCAGTGTTGTCACATGAAAAGATATAATAAAAGATTTACAAAAATATCAGGGGTGTACTCACTTTTGTGAGATACTGTATGTTGTTAATATACATTTTTAACCCACTAGTGCTGATATTAGGAAGAAATAAGCCTTCTTCCTCTAATCGCACCAGCTTCTCTCCCAGATTCTCCACCTCTGAGCTGGTGAATCTGAAAGGGAGATATTTCAGTGTAATGACTGTGAGATCTTCAGATCTCACTTTCATAAACTGGCCGTTTGTAACAGGACGGTTGTGTGCTGTGATGAGAAGCGGAGAACGTGTTCTTTGCTCCTTATCTCAGCTACATAAACTGGTACACACCAGAGATCAGCCGTGATCCTGAGGATCACGGCTGATCTGTTTCATAAACGGACACCTAAAGCCTTTCAAATGAACTTGAATTAAATACAAAATCTATCAAATACATCAAAATCTTTTATGGTATAGAAATCTCTCTACATACAAGTATAATGAATGGTTTACAAGTATATTTATGGAAATATTTACATGTTATGCTCCCCTTTCACCTATGTACATCCTGCTAAACATAATAGAGGAACTCGTTCCATTAAAAAAACAGATGTGATGAACATGGGGAGAGGTTGCTTTATTTTATTTTCACCCAATGTATATTGAGTAAATCTGCTTTAAAAAGTGTGAAAACCACTGTGATAAATACTTGACTGTTGTATAACAGATGTGTTTAACTCCCCCATAAACTATACTACCCCACTTATAAACGTATTCATTAACCGAGACCACACCGTACTCTTGGGGTAACAAAGGCCGTAGCAGCCTACTTTATTTAACAAATATAATGACTCAAATATCAAAACATATAGAAACGTATAAATAGAAAAACATATCTGTTATAAAACCTATGAAATCTAACGTTGGTCTGAGCAGGAAATCAATAAACCTCTGTGTTAATAAACCTTCTTGCACTGCAGTCCCTCTCAAATGTATTATCCCTGCCTCAAGCCGACAAGCTGGCTCAAAGACTACCCCTGACCGCAGTGCCCCATTATCACTTCCCGGTTAACCTCCGTTAACCAGGAACCACCATCAGGACCCCTCCAACGATAGTCCCCATCTCATCCTTCTGATATCTTCTTTTCCTGCACAGACCAACGTCCGCCACCGCTACGACATCCCATTGCCAGTACCTGTGAAGAAAAAACAGAAAAAACACTTCCCAAACAACAAAACCGCTAACCATAGGGAGGGTGGGTGGGAACTTTCCCCCACGCTTTGGTGACTCATCCCAGGCGGGGCCCCCTTATCAAAGTTCCTCCAGCCCCTCCCCCTCGGCTCTATACTCACCACCCCTTAGAAACTAGTTAAATCCCTGTTAACCCCGTCATGCCCGCCCTGCGCTTATTCTCCTGTCTGGTATTGCTCCGGGCTTTCTTGACTGTTGTATAACAGATGTGTTTAACTCCCCCATAAACTATACTACCCCACTTATAAACGTATTCCTTAACCGAGACCACACCGTACTCTTGGGGTAACAAAGGCCGTAGCAGCCTACTTTATTTAACAAATATAATGACTCAAATATCAAAACATATAGAAACGTATAAATAGAAAAACATATCTGTTATAAAACCTATGAAATCTAACGTTGGTCTGAGCAGGAAATCAATAAACCTCTGTGTTAATAAACCTTCTTGCACTGCAGTCCCTCTCAAATGTATTATCCCTGCCTCAAGCCGACAAGCTGGCTCAAAGACTACACCTGACCGCAGTGCCCCATTATCACTTCCCGGCTAACCTCCGTTAACCGGGAACCACCATCAGGACCCCTCCAACGATAGTCCCGATCTCATCCTTCTGATATCTTCTTTTCCTGCACAGACCAACGTCCGCCACAGCAAACAAGGGTAATTCCCTTACCCTTGGATGCCCCTCCACACCCGAAGTGCTCGTTGTATACCGTCTTGAAGGCCCAAAGCCCACATGTCTATGCCTACCTCATTTAAATGAACGCCATCCTTTTTCAAATATCTCCAGGTCTCAAATTCCAACTCTAGATGACGTATTGCCAACCCTCCCTTCCGTACCATGAATTTGCTCACCTCCGTATTAATCTTCCTCCTGGCTCTATTAATACCTTCCACTGATCTGGCCATTCTCCATGTCGTACGCGCCACTATATCTGACCATACAACGACCATATCAGGAAATTGCTCCATCAAGCGGTCAATATCTGATTTGATGTCTCGAGTAATGTCTAACATGGACCTAATCCCCAAATCATTGCCGCCCACATGTAGTACTAACACATCAGGCGGTCTGTCCCCAGCTGCATAACGCTGCACCTCAGGAACCAACCGGCCCCATAACATTCCCAGGACTCCAAACCATTTTATGTAGGCTTCCTTTCTGTCAAACCCCAACTGCCTACCATCGTACCTCACGTCCCCTCTCCGTGCCCCCCAGCAGACATAGGAATGGCCCATGATCCAGACCATCCCGGTCGCCGAACCTGAAATTAAAAGAGGAAAAACAACATACACTATAACATGACCATCATTTTCAAAAACCATACCCGGGCAGACTGAAGAGTCCTGCCCACTTGATTACCTCACAAACCTACTACCAGGTGGGGCCTAACGTAAGACCTGAACCTGTTAGACTCCCACCGCTCAATCCGTTTCACTGCCTCTATATCCATCCCTTGCCTCGCTGCTTCTGTTGCTGCTCCTATCCTGAATGAGTGGGATGAAAATGCTTTGCCCTCCAAACCCAACTGCTCCAGGCATTTTCTAAATATAGCCCCAAACTGAAAACGTGACAACGGCGTTCCATCCTCGTGTACCAAAAACGCGCCCAGCCCCACCGGGCAAACCTGCATAAAAACCCTTACTGCTTCCATCGGGCATAAAGGCGAACCCGGAATTGGAAACACCTGTACCAGCTTCCCCCTGCCCTCCTGATCTGTTTTTGATTTCTTTAACCACAAGGACAGCCTTCCCCTACTGCACTCCACCTCCTGGCTTCCAATTCCCCCTTGTACTTTCTTTGAAGGGCTGACCAGTTCCCCAATTCTAAATGCCCCAAAAAACGCCAACAAAAACGCTACTGTAAACAATTTTATCTCAAATTCCGATGCACACACCTCCCTCAATTTAGCTATTATACCCTTGAGAATCTCAAATGTCACGGGCTTCCTGGTATCCTTCCGAACCACCGATCGCCTGTAACCTTTTACGGCCTGTCTCACCCAGAAATCTTTTGTAAAATCAGGCCGCCCTTGTAATTTGAACAGGAAGGCTAAACCTGACAGTTGTGCATTCACTACCGATGCAGACACCCCCTCTTCCATTTTCCTGGCTACGTAATATAAAACGAGTAAACGTCCTGCTTGCCCATTCGGCTCTTCACCCACCTCTTGCACAAACGCCAGCCACTCCTTCCAAACCCTCGTGTATGCTGACCACGTAGACCCACTTACCGACCGCTTTATCCATCCCATGATGATTCCAACGCTATCCCCCACAACCATTCGGGACAAGGCACTCCTTGTTGCTCCGCATCCGGCGCCAGCTGACGGAACCTGTCCCACTGGAAGCGAGATAATGCATCAGCTATCACATTCTCCACTCCTGGCAGGTGTACAGCGTGAATGAAAACATTCAGTTGTAAGCATCTCAGCACCAAATGTTGAAGTAATCTAATAACCGGCGGAGAAGACGCCGTGTTCTTATTGATTACCTGCACCACCCCCAAATTGTCCCCATGGAAACGCACCTTCAGATCCCTGAAAGATGCTCCCCACAACTCCACTGCAAGCACTAATGGAAATAATTCCAACAGCACCAAATTCTTCGTGAAACCCGCCGCTATCCAGGACTGTGGCCAGGGGCCTGCACTCCATTGTCCCTGGAAGAAAGCTCCAAAACCTGAAGACCCTGCTGCATCCGTAAAAAGCTCCAGGTTGAAATTACTGACCGGTCCTGCCATCCATAACGCTCGGCCATTGAATGACTCCAAAAAGGTATGCCATACCCTCAGGTCATCCCTATGCGCCTTAACCAAGCGTACAAAATGTCTCGGGGACTTAATACCACTCGTACTTGCTGCCAGCCGCCGACAGAACATCCTCCCCATAGGTAAAATGCGGCAAGCAAAATTAAGCTTGCCTAACACCGATTGCAATAAGTGCAATTGCACTTTTCGCAATCCAATCAGCCTCGCAATCTCTGTTTTCAGGTCTGCCAACTTTGCCTCCGGTAACCTGCATTCCATGGCCTCCGAATCCAGGACGATGCCTAGAAACGTGATGACCGTACAAGGTCCCTCAGTTTTTTCAGGCGCCAGTGGAATGCCAAACCTGTCTGCTATGTGTTCCAGCGTCGCCAAGAGCACCGCGCAGATCCTGGACTCAGCCGATCCTATGCATAGGAAGTCGTCCAGGTAATGAATTATAGAATTCACACCCGAAACCTCCCTTACCACCCACTCTACAAAAGAGCTGAATTGCTCAAATATCGCACATGATATAGAGCAACCCATCGTTAGGCATTGGTCGACGTAGAACTCATCGTCCCAATGACAACCTAGCAACCTAAAACTTTTAGGGTGCACTGGTAGCAGCCTAAAAGCCGATTCTATATCCACCTTAGCCAGCAGTGCCCCTTTTCCGTACCGGCGCACCCACCCTATGACTGCATCAAATGACGTATATGTCACTGAGCATGCTTCTTGATCTATGGCATCATTCACCGACCCCCCTTTTGGAAAGGACAGGTGATGGATGAGCCTCAATTTATTGGGTTCCTTCTTCGGCACTACCCCCAGTGGTGACACCACCAGGTCAGCCAAAGGTGCCGACGAGAATGGCCCCGCCATCCTTCCCACTGCAACCTCCTTACGTAGTTTTTCACCAACCACGTCCGGGTGTTGCAAAGCGGACCAGAGGTTGGGTGGAACGGGAGGAACTACCGCCAGTGCACAGGGTATTCGGAAGCCCACGGAGAAACCTTCTTCCAATAATTTTGCCGCTTTCCTATCCGGATACCTACCGAGAAACAGCCGCATCCTTCCCACTCTCACCGGAGTCCTCCCTCTTGTGTCCAGCTTCCCCTGAGCGACCCTTAGCCTGCTTGAAGCATCTGGATGCTGAATGGGCTCCATTGCACCCCGAACACTCATGCTTGAACCTACATGAACTTCCGAACTTGCATGTCCCTGAGTTATATTGCCAGCACACCCCTTTTCTGTTTCCGGCCGACTGTCCCTGTGCTGAAGGTCCGCCGGCCCCCCCCTGAAAAAACTGGTTCGGTGCCCGCGCAGACGTCATTAAACGCATCCAGAGGCTGATGTCTTTGTGGTCCCAACGCAGCTCTTTTCGCACTGCCCTCCGTTGCCGAAACTGCTCATCATACCTCAGCCACGCAGTCCCGCCATAAACTCTGTACGCTTCCCCAATAGAATCCTGATAGCAAAACAGCGCCGAACAATGTTCGGGTTGTTTTTCCCCTATAACACTTGCCATTATGGCGAACGCCTGCAGCCAATTGGTAAATGTACGCGGGATTAACCGGTATCTCCTTTTTTCTTCGTCCTCTTTTTTGGAATCGTCAGGTTTTACTCTATCTAGATTTAATTTTTCCAGAGGGAGTAAAGAAAAGATCTCCACATACTCACCTTTCCACAGCTTCTCTCTGACTTCCTGCTTCAGATGCGCTCCTAACGGCCCTTCATAACACACATATACTTCACATTTTGCTGCATCCGCAATTCTAATTATATCTTGCCTCGCCACCGTCTCACTGGCCACAGCCGTCTTGCCTGTCCCCTGCGCAACGACCGTACCCTCCCCTTCCTTGGCTGGCACCGTGCAGGCCGCTGCGACCGCCGGCATCTCTGTACTTACCCCTGACCCTGCGTTTTCCCCCGCTCCTGCTACCGGTGGGACCCAAGCTGACGCTGGCCCCACTGCTGTTTTGCCGGCCTGTTCAAACTTCCGAACTAGATCTTTGATTCCTTCCAAGAAGCCCAACAAACCTACCGCACCCCCGGAGGTCTCCCCTGTCCCCCCCCTTTCTGTCCCAGACCCTGACCCTCTGCTAGGCCCACTGCACTCTTGCAAACATGGTACAATAGTTGCTGACTTACCGGGCTGCATAGGTGTCGCCCCATCAGCCGATCGTCTGTCGTCCACCTCTGCTGTCCTCCCCGAACGCAGGGCCTCCTCTTCTTCTGACTCCGATCGATCATCCGCAAGGTTCAGCACCAAATCTTCCTCCTCTTCGGATGAGAGCCCACCAGGCCCGCTGGCTGTTACTGCCTCAGGCATATTCTCCCTCCCCTGAGCAGCGCGTCCGTGTGGCGACTTTTTGGCAGCCTTACCAGGACCGGTGTGCGGTACCTCAGTCCTGGTGGCCTCTGTTCTCCCCTTTCTCTGCTCCCTCAGTCCTAGGTCAGGGCGCTGTGTGTCTCCTGCCGCTGGAGGCCAGGAGCTCCGGTCTGCAGTCCCACTCTGCATATGTCCCCGTTCTGTCTCTGGTAGCCTGGGGGAGGGGCCAGCGCACTCGCGCTCCCCACGTCTGCTAGGCCTCGATGCGGCCCTGTCTTTTCCCTGCCTTGTGCTGCCTCCTCTGGGTTCCCGGTTGTCTTTTCTGGCTGGGCTGCCGCTGTGAATCCGTGCCGTCCGTTTTGGGGGTGGGCCCGCCGTAGATACAACCCGGCTCCCCCCCGCCTGCCGCTGTACCTCCGAACGTTGCTCCGGTGAGTACCGCTCCGGAGGTCTGGCCCTGCGGGCTCTGGTAAAGCTCCTGGCCGCCTGCCCAGACGCCGCATCAGTCCCCCTGAGTGCCGTACCTAACGCCGCCTGTAGCCACTCGGGACCCCGCACTGCTGCCTCCTCTCTGAGCTGGGCCAGGATTCTTTCCACCTCTGCCATGCTGCTTCTCTCTAACTTCCCCCCACGCTTTGGTGACTCATCCCAGGCGGGGCCCCCTTATCAAAGTTCCTCCAGCCCCTCCCCCTTGGCTCTATACTCACCACCCCTTAGAAACTAGTTAAATCCCTGTTAACCCCGTCATGCCCGCCCTGCACTTATTCTCCTGTCTGGTATTGCTCCGGGCTTTCTATAGATGTGAGAATTTGAATCTTGGGCAAAAATGTGCAAATTTTGTGCAAAAAGCTGTGTGAAGCTTGGGTGAAATCATTGATAATCAGACCCCTAAACCTTTTCTTAAACACCACCAGTTGCCAAATTTCTACATAACAATGAGAGAAAGTCTCTCAATCTCCAGCTATTCTATAACAGAAATGCCAGGCATTGTCTGCCAACCAAAGAATGTATAAGGACAATAAGGAAGCTGGCAGGGTTGCTACTGAAGCTCCACAAAGATGGACACCTATTGAAATGTGTTACCACTTTATATGAACACTTGCAAGATGAGGTATTATAATTTTTTTATGGCACAAATGACACCATTTTTTTGATTTTACATGTAAATCATTTACATTGCTTAATTGAAAGGAAACGGGCAGTGTAAAAAAGTACTCATACCACAGATGAACTCACACTTTTGTAAAACCATGTTTTGTATTCATGTATTTTTATTATAAAATGAAAAAAAAGACAAGAAATATTTAAACAATACTTCTAATGGAATCAAAATTTAGAATGGTTTATCAATATACAATAAATATTCTACTGTTGCAACAGTAGATTAGGTGTTAAAATGTTTTTTATGGCACAAATGACACAACTTTTTTTTACAATTTACATTTAAATTTTTTTTTTTTACAGTTTACAAGTAAATAATTTTGCATTGCCTCATTGAAAGGTAATAGGCAGTAAAAAAATACACATGCCATTGATGTATTTTCATGTTCGCATACCTTGGTAAAGCCATGTTTAATATTCACATATTTTTATTATAAAATGATTAAAAAAAAGACTAGAGATATACATGGGATCAAAATGTATATTGGCTTATCAATACACAGCAATCTATATCTAAAATTAAAGCTAAAAGTTAGAAAATAAAAACTATATACAAAAAGCCTTTGTTGTTGCTTATGGCAATAATATATATTCCTACAAATAGATATATCTAAATTAAAAACAATTACAGGTACACAGCCAAACATGGAGAAATGAAACAAACTCTGGTAAGATTTCCCCCCCTCCTGCCCAGGCCAATTTTAAGCTTTTAGCGCTGTCGCACTTTGAATGACAATCATGCGATCATGCAACACTGTACCCATATAAAACTTTTATAATTTTGTTCACACACATAGAACTTTCTTTTGGTGGTATCTAATTACCACTAGGATTTTTTTTATCTTTTGTTATATATGTTATATGTTTATAAAAAAAGACCAAACATTTTTTTTAAAAACCCACATTTTTCTTTATTTCTGTTATAAAATTTTGCAAATAAAGAATTTTTCAAAATGAATTTAGGCCAAAATGTATTCTGCTACATTTATTTGGTGAAAATAGCCCACATCAGTGTATATTATTTATTCTGTAGGTAAGATAAAGAGTCCACAAACTATGGTGTATATGTGAAAATTGATCAATCCTGATTTACTGACGACCTATCTAATTTCTTGAGGCCCAAGTTGAAGTTGTCATTTTTTGTCATAAATTGTTGGAAAATTAAGAAATTACATCTTTTTTTTTACATGCTGTCACCAGTACTCTGTACAGCATCATCATCATATAATGGGTGTGGCAGTGATCAGGGACACTCACTGGTGACAGTCAAAAAAAAATTGGCCGTGATTGGCCCAGTCTGTACCATATGATCACTGTGACCAATTACAGCTAGTAGCACAATTGTACACAATGGATGGCTTGAAAGGAAGCCATCCATTGTTTACAACTGTCATGTAACCTGCTGTGATTGGTTACAGTGGTCACATGGTACTGGCAGCGTGCTGGTACAGTGATCAGTCATTGACTGTGTCTGGTGGACGCAGCTGGTGACAGATCCTGCCACTGCACTGCACTGCCCCGCGATCTGGGTGGACCTCATATGACATCCACCCGGATCAACAAGAACTGGTTAAACATCAATCAAATGTGCTCCTTTTGCATATGAAATGTATACTTTATTTGTAGTATCAATATTCTTTATCTAACCAGAACACAAAAGCTAATACATTCTTTGTTATTCAGGTCCTTCAAATGGTTTCTCTCCTGTGTGAGACATATTGTTTTTAAGCTGATATATACCATATCTGAAATATTTATAACATTCATATTTAACTAATTGAATTTGCTTATTTCCCCAATGTGAATCATCTGGTGTTTGGTAAGACTTTCCTTTCTTGTAAAACACGTGTGACATTCCAAACATCTAAATGGTTTTTCCCCTGTGTGAATCCTCTGGTGTCTAGTAAGATGTGTATTTTGTTGAAAACACTTGCCACATTCCACACATTTAAAATATTTTTCTCCCTTGTGAACCTTCTGGTGGTTAGCAAGAAGTCTCATTTCTGCAAAGCTCTTGTCACATTCTGAACAACTATACGGCTTCTCTCCCGTGTGAATCTTTTGGTGTAGATTAAAATGAGCAATGTGCACAAAGCATTTGTCACATTCTGAACATCTAAATGGCTTCTCTCCAGTGTGAATCTTCTGGTGTTGCAAAAGATGAGATGATTGATTAAAGCACTGGTCACATTCTGAACACATAAATGGCTTTTCTCCAGTGTGAAGCCTTTGGTGTGTCTTAAGTGCAGATTTGTCGGCAAAATGTTTGTCGCATTCTGAACATCGGAATGACTTCTCTCCTGTGTGAATCCTTTGGTGATTAATAAGATTTGACTTTTTATAGAAACACCTGTCACATTCTGTGCATTTAAATGCATTTTCTCGTTGGTGAATCTTCCTCTGGTGGTAAGAAAGAAGTGATGATTCTGAGAAGCTCTCATTACATTCTGGACATCTAAAAGGTTTCTCTCCTGTGTGAACCCTCTGATGTCTAGTAAGACTTGCCTTTGATGAGAAACCCTTGTCACATTCTGAGCATTGAAATGGCTTCTCTCCTGTGTGGTTCCTCATATGTAAAACAAAATTCTCCTTTCTTGAGAAATACTTATCACATTCTGTACATTTAAACATGTTTTTCCAGTGCAAATCTTTTTCTGGAGGCAAAGATGTCTTGTTTGAAAGTGCTTGGCAAATTCTGAACCTTGAAACGTCTTCTCGCCTGTGTTAATTTTCTATTAATTACTGAGCTTTGCTGAAGGATTTCTTATGGGTCATAAGATTTATTTCTCATGGGTCTGTATAGGAATATAAAAATAAATTGTTATAAAATAAATGTTGAATAAAGATTAATATCAACTTGAGAATAATGTTCTGGATTTTTAGACTAGAATTGATTGTTTGCTAATAATCACAGTTGAAATGGTGGATAGAATTTTAGCTTGTTTGTATTAAAAAAAATATTATGCTGGGTTTTGGAACCCAGGATCCAAGGCTGACAGTTATTTGCACCTCAAATTTAAAAATACTGTAAGTTGCACTGAAAGTAATCTACAACTCCATTATACAATATTTAACCCTCTGGCTTACCACAACACTAAATGACCTCCCATCCTTGAAATTGAACCTCAATTTTAAATATACCCGGACACATTATTTCCCCTAATTATCGCTAATCTAGCTCCATAAAATAAGTTCAAAAACATAATTTATGTACATTTCAACCAAGTCACCTGCTAATCTTATACCCAGAAAATCTCTGTATTTACAACATGTTCATGTTCCCACTCCTGCAGCGGCTCGGTGTACCATGTTCCCACTCCTGCAGTGGCTCGGTGATCCAAGTCCTCTGTGTGACAGCAGTATGAGGAGAGGGTCCCCGTACTGCTTATCGCTGGTACAATGCTTACCAGGCTCCTAAAAAAATTGTAAATACACATTTTTTTTACCCTCAAAAAGATGTGCATTTATAAAAAAATAAATTCTTAAACAAGTGAACTTTAATAATAGAGCCTTTAATAAGTATCTGAAGGAGATGGCAATATAAATAATGATCTGGCCAGGCTGATTTAAAACAAAGTATGATTTTATTTTATTACACAATAACATCAAAAATACAAATACATGTAAAACAAATAACAGTGTAAGTTAAACAGTGTAAGTTAAACAAAAATACAAGAAAAAAGAATAGAAATCATAAAAAATGTCTAGAATCTTATAGAAGCATGTGTGCCTCACCATGTGCTTCTTGCCAGCTTTCTGCAGCATGTGTTTGAGCCTACTGAGGGCATAGGAAATGACGTATCTTAGGCTCAAGGAGCATGCACCTGTCTAAATATATCAAAGAGTATATGAATACTAGGGATGAGCCGAACACCCTCCTGTTCGGTTCGCACCAGAACATGCGAACAGGAAAAAAGTTTGTTCGAACATGCGAACACCGTTAAATTCTGTGGGACACGATCATGAATAATCAAAAGTGCTAATTTTAAAGGCTAATATGCAAGTTATTGTCATAAAAAGTGTTTGGGGACCTGGGTCCTGCCCCAGGGGACATGGATCAATGCAAAAAAAAGTTTTAAAAACGGCCGTTTTTTCAGGAGCAGTGATTTTAATAATGCTTAAAGTCAAACAATAAAAGTGTAATATCCCTTTAAATTTCATACCTGGGGGGTGTCTATAGTATGCCTGTAAAGGGGCGCATGTTTCCTGTGTTTAGAACAGTCTGACAGCAAAATTACATTTTGAAGGAAAAAACTCATTTAAAACTACCCGCGGCTATTGCATTGCCGACAATACACATAGAAGTTCATTGATAAAAACGGCATGGGAATTCCCCAAAGGGGAACCCCGAACCAAAATTTAAAAAAAAAATGACGTGGGAGTCCCCCTAAATTCCATACCAGGCCCTTCAGGTCTGGTATGGATATTAAGGGGAACCCCGGCCAAAATTTAAAAAAAAAAAATGACGAGGGGTTCCCCCTAAATTCCATACCAGACCCTTCAGGTCTGGTATGGATTTTAAGGGGAACCCCGCGCCAAAAAAAAAAAAAAAAAAACGGCGTGGGGTCCCCCCAAAAATCCATACCAGACCCTTATCCGAGCATGCAACCTGGCAGGCCGCAGGAAAAGAGGGGGGGACGAGAGTGCGGCCCCCCCTCCTGAACCGTACCAGGACACATGCCCTCAACATTGGGAGGGTGCTTTGGGGTAATCCCCCAAAACACCTTGTCCCCATGTTGATGAGGACAAGGGCCTCATCCCCACAACCCTGGCCGGTGGTTGTGGGGGTCTGCGGGCGGGGGGCTTATCGGAATCTGGAAGCCCCCTTTAACAAGGGGACCCCCAGATCCCGGCCCCCCCCTGTGTGAAATGGTAAGGGGGTACAAAATACCCCTACCATTTCACTAAAAAACTGTCAAAAATGTTAAAAATGACAAGAGACAGTTTTTGACAATTCCTTTATTTAAATACTTCTTCTTTCTTCTATCTTCCTTCATCTTCTGGTTCTTCTGGTTCTTCTGGCTCTTCTGGTTCTTCCTCCGGCGTTCTCGTCCAGCATCTCCTCCGTGGCGTCTTCTATCTTCTTCTCCTCAGGCCGCTCCGCACCCATGGCATGGGGGGGAGGCTCCCGCTCTTCTCTTCATCTTCTTCATCTTCTTCTCTTCTTCTTTTCTTCTCTTCTTCTCTTCTTCTCTTCTTCATTTTCTTCTCCGGGCCGCTCCGCACCCATGCTGGCATGGAGGGAGGCTCCCGCTGTGTGACGGCGCTCCTCGTCTGACAGTTCTTAAATAACGGGGGGCGGGGCCACCCAGTGACCCCGCCCCCCTCTGACGCACTGGACATGACGGGACTTCCCTGTGGCATTCCCCGTGACGTCACAGGGAAGTCCCGTCAAGTCACCGTGCGTCAGAGGGGGGCGGGGTCACTGGGTGGCCCCGCCCCCCGTTATTTAGGAACTGTCAGACGAGGAGCGCCGTCACACAGGG
Source organism: Aquarana catesbeiana (assembly GCF_042186555.1). Taxonomy (NCBI): domain Eukaryota; kingdom Metazoa; phylum Chordata; class Amphibia; order Anura; family Ranidae; genus Aquarana; species Aquarana catesbeiana. Next base: position 658,325,090 of record NC_133326.1, read on the forward strand.
GGAGCCTCCCTCCATGCCAGCATGGGTGCGGAGCGGCCCGGAGAAGAAAATGAAGAAGAGAAGAAAAGAAGAAGAGAAGAAGAGAAGAAGATGAAGAAGCAGAGAAGAGCGGGAGCCTCCCCCCATGCCATGGGTGCGGAGCGGCCCAAGGAGAAGAAGATAGAAGACGCCGCGGAGGAGATGCTGGACGAGAACGCCGGAGGAAGAACCAGAAGAGCCAGAAGAACCAGAAGAACCAGAAGATGAAGGAAGATAGAAGAAAGAAGAAGTATTTAAATAAAGGAATTGTCAAAAACTGTCTCTTGTCATTTTTAACATTTTTGACAGTTTTTTAGTGAAATGGTAGGGGTACTTTTGTACCCCCTTACCATTTCACACAGGGGGGGGCCGGGATCTGGGGGTCCCCTTGTTAAAGGGGGCTTCCAGATTCCGATAAGCCCCCCGCCCGCAGACCCCCACAACCACCGGCCAGGGTTGTGGGGATGAGGCCCTTGTCCTCATCAACATGGGGACAAGGTGTTTTGGGGGCTACCCCAAAGCACCCTCCCAATGTTGAGGGCATGTGTCCTGGTACGGTTCAGGAGGGGGGGCGCACTCTCGTCCCCCCCTCTTTTCCTGCGGCCTGCCAGGTTGCGTGCTCGGATAAGGGTCTGGTATGGATTTTTGGGGGGACCCCACGCCATTTTTTTTTTTTTTTTTTTGGTGCAGGGTTCCCCTTAAAATCCATACCAGACCTGAAGGGTCTGGTATGGAATTTAGGGGGAACCCCACGTCATTTTTTTTTTAAATTTTGGCCGGGGTTCCCCTTAATATCCATATCAGACCTGAAGGGCCTGGTATGGAATTTAGGGGGACTCCCACGTCATTTTTTTTTTTTAATTTTGGTTCGGGGTTCCCCTTTGGGGAATTCCCATGCCGTTTTTATCAATGAACTTCTATGTGTATTGTCGGCAATGCAATAGCCGCGGGTAGTTTTAAATGAGTTTTTTCCTTCAAAATGTCATTTTGCTGTCAGACTGTTCTAAACACAGGAAACATGCGCCCCTTTACAGGCATACTATAGACACCCCCCAGGTACGAAATTTAAAGGGATATTACACTTTTATTGTTTGACTTTAAGCATTATTAAAATCACTGCTCCTGAAAAAACGTCCGTTTTTAAAACTTTTTTTGCATTGATCCATGTCCCCTGGGGCAGGACCTGGGTCCCCAAACACTTTTTATGACAATAACTTGCATATTAGCCTTTAAAATTAGCACTTTTGATTTCTCCCATAGACTTTTAAAGGGTGTTCCGCAGCATTCGAATTTGCCGCGAACACCCCAAATTGTTCGCTGTTCGGCGAACTTGCGAACAGCCAATGTTCGAGTCGAACATGAGTTCGACTCGAACTCGAAGCTCATCCCTAATGAATACATGTCTTCATGCTTCCTTGCATGTGCCTGTGTGAGTGTATGAATGAATGTCCCATCATCTCTTAAGATGGCTTTTTATATTACATGTAGACATCATATTGTCAAAAGCTGAGGGCCTTGTATGGTAAACATTAACACTGTTTACTTTAGCTATATTCCTCATGGAAGCATGGGAGAAGGAACCGAGCTTAGAGGACCTCTAAAGGTCATACATGTATTCTGATTGACAAGAACATATGTAACACTGTACTCGTGTCCTCACAGATCAAAGGTCATGTAGCTGCACGTTTCTGTGTTTCATGGTTTTAACAGTGCATATAAAAAAATAATATATATAGAAATATATATTTATACATATATATCTATGTAGCACCCTGGATTTTAGGCAGGGTTGCTCCTCACAAATTTACTTGCCAGGAATAGTTATCCTGGTTGATTGTTGAGATCCATTGATTTCTCACTAAATTTGGCCTTGTTGCGCTTTTCTCTACCACTAGGTGGCCAGGTACTTGGTGGTACTAGGTACAAGAAGGGCAACGCAAGGTCAATTTATGGGTATATGGAGTATCTCAGCCAATGGGCAGGGGTTTTCTTGAATCCCTTGGCCTGCTGGAAGAGCACATCTGGCTGCTAGGCTATCTGAGGGCCTATCCAGAAGCAAGAGAGCAGTGCAGGGTTGGGACTGCGGCTTGCAGTCCAACCAGAAGTGACGGTTCTGCCAGCTGGAGAACCTGTCATGGTCGGAGGTAGAGGGGAAGGCTGTCGCCACTAAGGGACCAACCACCTTATTACCAGGGACCACAGTGAGTAACTGAAGCAAGTACCAGAGCAGCATTCTCACCAACTGGGGACGGTGAAGAATCGGGAAACTTCAGTGGGTATCAAGCCAGGGACCCAGCCAGTGGAGGTAATACTTGCAGAGCTGCCTTGTGTGTCATGCCAGGGACCAAGCAAGCCAGTGGGGTGAAGCTTGACAGGTATCTGGAGTGCCAAGCTAGGGACCCAGCAGAGAGGCAGGGGTGAAGGTTGAGGAAGATACCACCGTGAAGATTGGGGGAGCTCAAGGGATTCAGTGACAGTGAATCAGTGGGTCTAGTGAGAGACCGGGAGCTCAGCAGGCTGAAGAACTACAAGGAGAGATTGTAGTAGAGGTGAAAGGAACTGTTACACTTTGTGTTAGGAACTGTTAAAGACTGTTGCCATAGGAGACAGCATTCCTGCATGTTCAGAGGTGGCATCTTGCTGGATGCCTTTCCCTGCATGGCTGTCCTGGCCCTATCCTTCTTTCCCCCTAAAAGTTTGTTAAGAGAAATAAAAATCGCTTTTGATTTCTCAATGTCTCTGGCGCCCAATAACTTTATCCACCTTGCACCCACTATACCTCACAACCCACCATATAGAGAAGGATGTCAGCTATCTCTGGCCCTGGAGGTTCTCATTAGACTGAAGGAGGCCTGGGACCTTGCTACATCTATCTGTGTGTATATATATATATATATATATATATATATTAACCCCTTCTCACAAATCAACTTACCTATATGCCGGTTAGATGAAGTGGATGTACTGGGGTGAAGCCTGCAGCTGCAGGCTTCACCCCAGTACCGTTTTTTAGAGCAGGAGGTCAGTTATCTGGTGATTATGAGCGATGTGGCTCAGCAACCACTTGCCCGTTATCCCAGGCAGCGCCAGGTGACGTCCACCCCCTCCCACCGCCTTCCACTGCTCCACCCAGCCCTGCTCCACCTAGTACAATGACAGTGCCAGGGCCGGACTTGTCATTGGGCTTGACTGGGCTTGACTGGGCTTGACCGTGGGCCCCAGCCAAGTGCACTCGGCTATACTTGGCTAGTTCCGCTCACAGTCACACCTAGTCCCGCCCTATGATGGACATAACACAGGGACTGGGCGTGACTGTGAGCGGAGCTAGCCGAGTACACTCGGCTATGTATGTCGGCGCTCGGCTCCGCTCACAGTCACGCCCAGTCCCGCCATTGGACCTGTGTTATGTCCATCATAGGGCGGGTCTGGACGGGACTGCGAGAGGAGCCAAGAAAAGCCGACAGGAGCCGAGATACACAGGACCGGCTCTGATGAATGATTCCTGTAGCTGCAGGCATCATTCAGATATCACCACTCAAAGTCCAGGACGTCATATGACGGCTGGCGGTCGGGAAGCAGTTAAGAAGCGTGCATTCAATAGAATATAATTCTTATAAATGCAGAATTATGAATTTAGAATAATAATTTTCTAACGCACCCCTGCCCACTTCATTTTGTAGAGGTCTAACAATATGATTTGGACTTTAAAATTTTGATCTTAGATTAGATTCCTAATCAAATAGTGGTGGTGATCTTGTATCCTTAAAAATGAAAAACCTGAGTTTTGGTGGATAGACAGACTGAGTCTAGTTTGACTAAATAAGGACTTTATTATGTACTTGTATATAAGATTAGATGCATCTGCAATGGGATCCCCACTTACACTTTTTAGTGTATTAATATTTAGTAACTCCATAAATATGAAAAGAACTGACACTCTGGGTAAAAGATTAACGTGATATTAAAACTTTGTATACTTACCTGCTCTGTGCAGTGGTTTTGCACAGAGTAGCTCTGATCCTCTTCTTTTTTGGTCCCCCACCAGTGCTCCTGGCTCCTTCCCCTGAGCAGTGCCCCCAAAGAAAGTCGCTTGCCCTGGGGCACTTTTGCATACTCACTCTCGAACCAATGCTCTATGCGTCCATAAGACACATAGAACAATAGATTACAGCGCACACATACAAAAATGACATTTAAATCCTGCAAGGCTATTTAAAACACCTGAACATATTCAACAAAAAATATGGGGATTTGGTCACACCATATGGCTATAGAGTGCTGAGCCCACTACTACGTCAAAGCACCCCATTGTCAGTGGGTCCTACACTATTCATAGAATGAAAGATCCTGCATCTCGACCATGGGAGCCTTGCAGGATTTAAATGTCATTTTTGTATGCGTGCACTGTAATCTATTGTTCTGTTTGTCGGTCTTACAGCAGCGCCATCTCTAATGTAATGCATTTTTAAGGTGTACCCCCCAAGTCTGTTGTTTGTATGTTGTAAGGTTCCTGACCAGATCCCTTGGGCTGGAGCACCCCATCCCCCCCACCATTACCTATTATGCCGCGTACACACGCTTGGACATTCCGACAACAAAATCCATGGATTTATTTCCGATGGATGTTGGCTCAAACTTGTCTTTCATACACACGGTCACACAAATGTTGTCGGAAATTCCGAACGTCAAGAACGCGGTGACGTAAAACACACATGACAAGCCAAGAAAAATGAAGTTCAATAGCCAGTGCGGCTCTTCTGCTTGATTCTGAGCATGTGTGGAATTTTGTGCTTCAGAATTGTCTACACACGCTCGAAATTTCCGGCAACGGATTTTGTTGTCGGAAAATTTGAGATCCAGCTCTCAAATTTTTGTTGTCGGAAATTCCGACAACAAATGTCCGATGGAGCCTATACACGGTTGGAATTTCCAACAACAAGCTCCCATCAAACATTTGTTGTCGCAAATTCCGACCGTGTGTACGCGGCATAAGTGTCCACCTGTGTTATAGGAGGAGTCCTTTAGTTCTCCCATATAGAGGAGTATATTTCTCCCATTGTTGAGGTACAGGGTCTTTTATTCTATGAATAGTGTAGCACCCACTGATAATGGGGTACTTTGACGTAGTAGTGGGCTTAGAACTATATGGCTATATGATGTTACCAAATCCCCATATTTTTTGTTGAATATGTTCAGGTGTTTAAAAAAAGCCTTGCAGGATTTAATTGTAATTTATGTATGTGTGTGCTGTAATCTATTGTTCTGTTTGTCGGTCTTTCAGCAGCACCATCTTTAATGTAATACATTTTTAGTCTGTTGTTTGCATAAGACACATAGAGCCATGGCACAGCCCTGCTCTCTCCTCATTGGCTCACTGGCTGTGTTTGACAGCAGTGGGAGCCAATGGGCTCCCGCTGCTGTCCCAGCCAATGAGGAGGGCGAGTCCCCATGCAGCTGAGGCTATTGTGAACAAGCTGGATTGGAGGGGGCTCAGATAAGGATTAGGGGACTGGAGGGGGCTGCTGCACACTGAAGGTTTTTTTACCTTTATGCACAGAATGCATGAAGGTAAAAAACTTTCAGCCTTTAGAACCACTTTAAGATTATTATGTGTTTTTTTTTTTTTTGAGTCTCAGCTGACATTTTCAAGCAGTTTTTGGATAGTGACTATTCATCTCAGGGCCATTTTAAAACCGCAAATGTCTTTAGGGTCTTGTGAGCAATTAATGCCACTTTCACTGGAACCACCGTCTATGACAGCAGCAATCCACCGCTAAGCCCAGTAGTTGTATCAAACATCTCCTGTGCTTCCAATCTTCTACAGACCACTCCATAGCAGAATGCCATAGACGCAAATGTAAGCACAATACCTCTATATTAGGTAAAGCAATGTATCACTGCTATAGTGATGCTAGTGATCCTATAGTGTCATATAGCTATGACACTATAGCCATAGTGATGCTGATTGTGTCAAGTGCTCACACAGGTGAAAGCAATGTGAATCAAGTTTTTAGCAATCACAAATCTGTGAAACTCTCACTATTGTGCCAATTTGTGCCATCATCAACCTGAATTAATCATATAATAATAATGTAATATCATTTAAATCAGCAGACTTTGTTGATGATATTTATATTATATTATATTATATTATATTTATATTTCATATGGGGTTGCAAAAAAACAAAAATAAACATTACGTTGGGAAAAATTACAGGAAAATTTATTTATTTATTTTATATTAGCAATAAAAACAAGGAAATACAAATATATGTATTCAGATTCCCTATCAATTTAAAGCTGTACTGAAAAAAAACAATGTATAACATTTTAATGAAGAGTGCAAAATCTAAAGCTGGCCATACATTATTAGTTTTTTTTTTCAACTAACTGGCTCAATGAAAAAAGCTCACAGATTCCTCCATCCACAGAAGCCTGGTGGATGGAGAAATCCTGCTATGGGGACATTGTTTTCTGACAGCAGCTCCCATTCTTCTGTTGAATAGGAATGGCCACACAATGATCGAAATTCAGTCAGTCCCTGCTGCACTGGCCAAATTTTGATCAGTGGATAGTCAGCTTAAAGGTGGTATATTTTTGGTTGAGCTATTGGTTTATCTACTTTACAAAATGTTCTAAACAGTATATTATTCCTACCAGGGACATGCAGTTAGGGGAGGCAGGTGAGACAGAGCCTCACGTGCCATGAACATAAAAATAAATAAATAACTACAACTTTGATGGTAGTAGCTCTGAGACCTTTGGGGGGGTATGTGAGGTATGTAGTTGAAGTCCTACCCCACATCTGGTCAAAATTTGGAGCTCCTGCCATCTATGGTTCTGGAGATACGGGGTTCCTTGCACAGCCTGTCAGAAGCTACATACAGAGCGGCCAGTTTAAATACAAGCTGGCACACTCTGTTTGCAGCAGACTGAGAGGATGAGCTCACAGTGCCTCTCACTTCTTGTCAGAGGCACTGAGCTCAATGGACAGCTTGTAGTCTTGGACCAATGGTAAAGTACCTTTGGTCCAGGCTGTCCAATAAAAATGCTGCGAGTGGAGGCACGCCTCTCAGTGCAGTGTCATAGAATGACAAAAAGATAAATACTCCCTTCCAGCCCAGCCCTCTTAACTAGAAGGAAAAAACATGGGTTTATGTGTATAGATTTACCCACGATCCCATGTTTTTCTCACACGGCTAAGAGGGAGAATGAGCATCTGCTGCTGCTGAAAAGGTACAAGCTAAATCATATATTATGCTATATCTTATAAGATAATGATTTATTATTTATCTATTTACTGTGATATTACTGGTTGGAAGTTATAATTTCAAACTTCAGTAATTTGTCCATTAAGCCACCTGTTTGTGTACAGTTTTTAAAAATATAATAAATGACCTTAAAAACAATATATAATAATTATTTGTATATCACTTAGCTGTAATGGTAATTAACCCCTTGCCACCCAGGCCAATTCTGACACTTCTCTCCAACATGTAAAAATCCTAATTTTTTTGCCATAAAATTACTCAGAACCCCCAAACATTATATATATATATATATATATATATATATTGTTTTATCAGACACCCTATGGAATAAAATGGTGGTTGTTGCAACTTTTCATGTTACGCGGCATTTGCGCATTTTTCAAACGCATTTTATTTGCTCCGCGGTGATCTATGCCATGTCCGGCCCCTCCTCTGTCCCCCTCCTGTCTACTGGGAAATACACAGGTCCCAGAAGACAGCAGGGATCAGTGAGAATGCGCCGTGCGACTCGTGCATGCGCAGTAGTGAACCAGGCTGTGAAGCCGCAGGGCTTCACCTCCTGATTCCCTTACCGAAGATGGCATGTCTCCACCCGAGAGCCGAGGGACAGATCGGCTTCGAGTGAGGACATCGCGGGTGCCCTGGACAGGTAAGTGTCCATATTTTAAAGGTCAGCAGCTGCAGTATTTGTAGCTGCTGACTTATAAAAAAAAAACATCAACCACAAATTATACCAAATAATACTAAATTACTAAATTTTAAAATTATAATATCCCATGTAGTGAATAATCCATATAGTGCAGCTTGAACGAAAAAGACCATTAATAAATAACATCCTTGAAGTGCTGCTTGCAGCTACAGTAACGAGGTAGGGGTTGGGTAGTCCTCAATAATATATGGCACCTCATCCCAAGGCTTACAAAAATCGTATAAGGAGAGGGGGAAGTACGAGGATTATAGCGGTGCCAAAAACAACAACCATATTTAGATAAAAAACATGTATTTTTATTAACAAAAATTTAAAAAGGAAAATTGTACAGATTACACAGATAAGGTGTGCATTAGAACATTTAAAACTATCTACAAATGGTTTTAAATGTTCTAATGCACACCTTATCTTTGTAATCTCTACAATTTTCCTTTTTAAATTTTTGTTAATAAAAATACATGTTTTTTATCTAAATATGGTTGTTGTTTTTGGCACCGCTATAATCCTCGTACTTCCCCCTCTCCTTATACGATTCTTGCAGCTACAGTATCATTTATCTTGTGCAATTCTGTCCAAAAAAGTGCTCCATGTAAATTGTGCAAACCAAATTTGTTAAATCATAATAATAAAAAATAAAAAAATCTACATATTTCCAACGCTTTAAACATTTTTACAGGTTACATTTTTAGAGTTACAGAGGAGGTCTACTGCTAGAATTATTGCTCTCACTCTAACGATCATGGTGTATGTAACCTGTGTGTATCTTGCTCTGATACGAGCCAGTGCCTCACCAGCCACTCACCTCACTGCATATCCCTGATTCCTACAGATGAGACCCGAGGGACACAATGGGGGTTATTTACTAAAGACAAATCCACTTTGCACTACAAGTGCAAACTACAAGTGCAATGTGCACTTGAAATTCCACTGAAAGTGCAGTCGCTGTAGATCCGAGGGGGACATGCAAGGAAAATAAAAAACAGCATTTTAGCGTGCACATGATTGGGTGATAAAATCAGCAGAGCTTCCCCTCATTTCAGATCTACCCCTTAGGTTTACAGCAACTGCACTTCCAAGTGCAATTTCAAGTGCACTTTGCACTAGTAGTTTGCACTTATAGTGGAAAGTGGACTTGCCTTTCGTAAATAACCCTCATAGTCTGCTTTTAAAATGATCGTGCAAAATCATAAATAAACAGTGATGTATAACTTTCTAACATATAAATGTTACAACAAATGTGATACAATGTTATATGAGTGAAGATATTAGTATACAAAAATGATTATACTGACAGTGAGGCCGATTTACTAAAAAAGTTGAGAATTTTCACCTTATAAATTGTGTGCATTTTACTACAAGTAGCAAGCCACGTAAAAAAACAAATTTATGTTCACGTATTTCTTCTGCACACGATTGGCTAATTCGAGTGAATATTCTAAAAAAAGTGGTGTTCCAGCTGAAAACATTTTTTTTTTAAAAGTCAGCAGCTACAAACACTGTAGCTGCTGACTTTTAATAAGGACACTTACCTGTCCAGGGAGCCCGCGATGTCGGCCCCCCATTTTTTTTCAAATGTTTTTTAAGAGATTGAAAGGAGTGTGTTAATGTTAAAAATGTTTTTATGGTGGACCTCTGCTTTAAGTAAATTAGCCTGCATGTGGATGATTTTCTATTACTGTAGAATTAATATGCATTTTTAATTTATACAGAAATTTGAGAAGACTGTTGGTCCTTATAAATCAGAGTCACAAGTTCCAGTATGAATCTATGTCATTATAAACTGATAGTATATGGATATAAATATATCTGATCAGAAAACCCATGAATGCGTATTGACACACAAACATTATATGTCATATATGGGTGTCACACAAACAAGAAGTGTATCAAAAGACAACAAAATTATCAGAATGAAATGGTCACAAATATATTTTAAAGAGCTAATACTTTTCCGTTTTTATATGAAAAAAAGACATATGTTATGAAATTTTGCTGTATAGAAATTCCTACTTAAAAAAAAGTTCTACTATGTGAAGTATATAATGTATAATTTTTGATTGCATCTGTTACTTGGATTTATTGTATTGAAACCTAGCAGAAAAAAAAGTGCTGTGATGTACTCTGACACCATAGATCATAGTTCAATAGTCATAGATAAACATATACAAACATCTAAACCGTACAAGTGTACAATCATAAAAAGTGTACAAGTGTATAGGATCCCTTAGTAGCTTCCTTAGTAGTTCCTTTCACCAGCAGTTCTTGTAAGTGACTGAGCCCAGCCTCATCTTTTATTTATTTCACCGCCATTCACTAACATGTGCTCACTTCCCATTGGTTAAAAAGGTATGATCTACTTAACAAAAGGCATCTTCACAGTTTACATAGATAGTTTCAGCTTCTCTTTGTTCAGCTCTCCATCACAGTCACAGCCAGAACAAGGTTATTAACATTCTAATATGTGGAGGGAAGACTATAGGGGTGTACCTTCATTGAAAATGAATGACAGTTGTCTCCCATTATTGGTAAAAACAACAGGTGACACTAGACATATATTATCAATGACAAAAGAGACTGGAGATGGTAAAGCAATGTTTTGTGATCCTCATTAAGATTCAGTCACATGATCCCATGAGCTGTGTAACCATACTGTTCTGTCTCTGCAGATAAATGTCTACTTAAGCAGCCGTTTGTAAATTTATATTTAACTTTAATATCAAACTATCATCTTGGTTTGCACAACATAAAAAAAAATAAAAATAAATAAGATAATAGTTTACAGAGAAATTGCCTGCAGAGAAATTAAATTAGTAGCAGTTAGCTGACCATTTGGTATAGTGGTTTAATTCAGTGAACCCAACCTTAGTGGCAAATTCCAGTCAATGGAGGGTGAATCCTGGTAGTTAAATCTGGCTATTTGTAGAACCAATAGGCAAACTACTCTAAAAAAATGGGTAACCGGGCATTGCCATATGGAACATAAACCAATGCAGAAAAATACTGTAAGTCAGATGAGGGTCTTTTTCTGTGCATCAGGAGTAACATTAAAAATACAGAAATGCTTTAAGTAATATGCTTGTGAGATGCCTTAAAACTGCATTTGGTGTTACAGAACAGTACACAGCGACAGCATACAATGGCAGCGAATATTTGGCTGTCAAACTGATTTTTTTTCTTTTACAATCAGCTTGCCCTACCTATTACAGCACCTCAATCTGAATCATTTGTTTTTAAAAAAAAACATTTTTCTTTCAGGTGGTGTTCGTAGTGACATTTTTATTCATCAAACAATAATAGACCCACTTTGTCCTGCAGATAAAAGATGTACCTGTAGTCTGTTGAAGCTGCTCCTGTTCTCCCTGTTACAAAACTGTCCTGTCACCAGACAATGCGCCATTTCCTTCAATGCAGCACACCACAACTCATGCTAGTACATTATCATGTGTTGTGATGCACTGCAAAGCATGAGCATTGGACCTTCGTAACCTTGATGCACTGAGGTACCATTCAATGGGGGTTATTTACTAAAGGAAAATCCACTTTGCACTGCAAGTGCACTTGGAAGTAAAGTCGCTGTAGATCCGAGGGGGACATGCAAGGAAAATAAAAAACAGCATTTTAGCTTGCACATGATTGAATGATAAAATCAGCAGAGCTTCCACTCATTTCAAATCTACCCCTTAGATTTAGAGCGACTGCACTTCTAAGTGCACTTGCAGTGCAAAGTGGATTTGCCTTTCGTCAATAACCCCAAATGCTTGTTAACATGCGCTGTAGTAACATGCACCTTATTAAAGTGTGTCTTACCGCAATCCACTGCACTGAAAAGGTGTAAATGGGTGCTTATTGTTAGTATGTGTGCTGCAGTTATCTCATAAATATATGTGCTTTTGGTTTTATTATTGAGCAGTTTGTAACACTTCCCATGAACATTACACTCCTTTAGGAGTAACATTCAAACCAACTTTTCTACATTTTATATTTCTACATTCACACATCTAAAATTACTTTTCTACAGCCTATAAAATCCTTTAAAAAAAAATAACTGGAATTAAAAACAAAAAACATGTCAAGTACATCAATATGTTTTATAGTGTAGAATTCTCTCAAGTATTTGTTATAACATATAATGAGTGGTGTTATATATATATATATATATATATATATATATATATATATATATATATTATATATATATATGTAATATATATATATATATATATATATATATATATATATATATATATATATATATATACTGTATTTATTGGCGTATAACACTCACTTTTTCACCATGAAAATCGGGTGCAAATAGCGTGTGCGTGTTATACGCCAATACTTCAATTTTAGCTGCTTCGGAGGAGACAGGGAGGGGGGCGGGACGAGCACCGTCAGATTACATACAGTGAGAATCTCCTGTTTACTTGGCAGCCTCTGTAATAGAAAGTCCTGTCTCCTGGGCCGCCATTGGACCACTGTTCGCTCTATCGTAGGAGATTCTCACTGTATGTAATCTGTCGGTGCTCGTCCCGCCCCCCTTCCTGTTCCCTCTAGGCTGCAGATGGGCATCGATCAGGCTGCACTGATGGCAGTGGTGAGGCTTCTGCAATGATGGCAGTGGTGAGGCTGCTGCATTGATGGCAATGGTGAGGCTGCTGCATTGATGGCAATGGCAAGGTCCTGCATTGATGTGGACTAATGAGGCTGCATTGATGGCACTTGTGAGGCTGCAGATGGGCACTGATCAGGCTGCATTGATGGCAATGGTGGGGCTGCAGATGGGCACTGACCCTTATTTTGCTTCAAAGTTCCTTATTAAAAATTTAAGTTTTATTCCTGAGACTTCCCTCTTAAAATGAATGTGCGTGTTATACACCTGTGCGTGTTATACGCCGATAAATACGGTATATATATATATATATATATATATTAAAATGTCCAAAAGTACTTAAATAAGTACAGTAATTACGAAAGCAGCGCTACCATCACTTCTTATTGTGACCAGCTTTCATATAAAAAAAACACACATGAGAAAAAATGAATGACAGGTGGTGGAGAAAAGTCCAAAGAAGCACAGATGGTGGTCCTAATGTAGTATTAAAGATGTGCACCTCACGCTAGACTCCTCACGCCGTGCGTCACACGCCCCTTAGGGGTTCTCACTCACCAGAACATAAAACACATCAAGCCTTGATATGTTATCATCGGTTGTCTTCCACGTCATGGAGGGTGTCAGAGTTGTACTGGATATCCCATAAGTAAAAGCATGTAGAGGTCTGTAATTTTTATCATAGGTATTATTCAACTGTGAGAAACGGAAAACAGCTCTCTGGTCTTGGCCATTGTGGAGAGGTTGGAGTTTGTCACAGTAATTGTGGACATTTTACTATTTTGTATGAACTGTTATTTTGGCAAGTTATTGCTATTTAAGTGGCAGGCGGCAGCTGACATTCTAATATTGCTGTTGATCATTGAAGCACTGTGATCATTATCTGGTGTTTGTTGTTGTTGGATTTATCAGCTCCATAGCGCCGAGTTAGTGGAAGAAGGCCTGGGATTTCACTATTTTCTTTCGATATATATATATATATATATATATTGTACATTTACATGTTACACTCCTTTTTAAACTATGTATGTCCCACTAAATGTAATAGATAAATGATACAGAAACTCACAGTAGGGGGTCATGGGTGTGGGTACAAAACAATCATGTGAGAACTATATTTTGCATTCCTTATACAGGAGGCACAAGCAAATCCTATAAACAAAGAAAATGCAAATATAAAAGGTCACCTTGACAAAGGAATTTTGAAAATGACTTTACATCATTTAAATCTATACTGTGATTTTTCTTGTTTTATCTAGATGTTCACATCTGCTTTAATATATACAGCTTTAACTAGTTTCAGATTTTCATTAGTCTCTGCATTGCAATGCATCAAAAAAAACTTGCACCATTTTTGGTAATGCAGCACACTACACCACACAGTAGTGCATTACCATGTGTTGTGATGCACTGCAATGAATGTGCATTGAAGTTTCATCGCCTTAGTACATTGAGGTGCCATTCAATGTGTGTTAGTATGTGTTGCGATAACATGTGCCTTACTGCAATCCACGGCACTGGAAAGGTGTGAGTGGGCCCTTAAGTTTAGTATACATTATGTGATGCTGTTATCTCATAATTGTATGTTCCTTTGGCTTTATTATCAACTGCTTTGTAGCACTTCTCATGAACATTACACATTTTTAGGTAGAACACTTGAAACTTTTCTACATCCTAAAGCCTTTCAAAATTTATTGGAATTAAGTACAAAAAACTGTCAAATATTTCAAAATCTTTTATGGTATAGAAATCTCTCTACATGTATATTAAATGGTTTACATGTATGGAAATATTTACATGTTATGCTCCCCTTTCACCTATGTACATCCCACTAAACATAATAGAGGAACAGTGCCATAACACATAGTGGGCGATCAGGGTGTTGGTATATAATAAGGTGTAAATGTGGAATTCCTTATGCAGGAGGCACAAGCAGATCCTCTAAATAAAGAAAATGTAAATATAAAAAGTCACCATGACAAAGGAATTTTTATGGCACAAGTGACACAACTTTTTTAATTGTACATGTAAATTATCTACATTGCCTCATTGAAATAAATAGATGCACTCACACTTTTGTAAAACCATGTGTTGTATTCATGTATTTTTATTATAAGATGGAAAAAAAATCATGAAATTGTTAAACAGTAGTTCAAATCAGATCAAAATTTATAATGGCTTATCAATATGCAGCACTCTATATCTATTTTATACCACATGATAGATTAGGTGTTAAAATGTTTTTTATTATGGCACAAGTGACACAACTTTTTTTTTACAGTTTACATCTTTTTACATGTAAATCATTTTGCACTGCTTCACTGAAAGGTAATTTTGTTTTGTTTTGTATTCGCATATTTTTATTATAAAATGATTTAAAAAAAAGACAAGAGACACACAACGGTACTTCTAACGGGATCAAAATGTATAATGGCATATCAATGCACAGCAATCTAGATCTACAATTAGAACTAAAAATGAAAAAAAATATATATACAACAAGCCTTTATTGTTGCTCATGCCAAAAACACATAGGGGGTTATTTACTAAAGGCAACTCCACTTTGCACTGCAAGTGTACATGAAAGTACACTTGGAAGTAAAGTCGCTGTAGATCCGAGGGGGACATGCAAGCAAAACAAAAAACAGCATTTTAGCTTGCACATGTTTGGATGATAAAATCAGCAGAGCTTCCCCTCTTTTCAGATCTACCCCTCTGATTTATGCCCCGTACACACGGTTGGATTTTCCGATGGAAAATGTCCGATCGGAGCGTGTTGTCGGAAATTCCGACCGTGTGTGGGCTCCATCGGACATTTTCCATCGGATTTTCCGACACACAAAGTTGGAGAGCAGGAGATAAAATTTTCCGACAACAAAATCCGTTGTCGGAAATTCCGATCGTGTGTACACAAATCCGACGGACAAAGTGCCACGCATGCTCAGAATAAATAAAGAGATGAAAGCTATTGGCCACTGCCCCGTTTATAGTCCCGACGTACGTGTTTTACGTCACCGCGTTTAGAACGATCGGATTTTCCGACAACTTTGTGTGACCGTGTGTATGCAAGACAAGTTTGAGCCAACATCCGTCTGAAAAAATCCTAGGATTTTGTTGTCGGAATGTCCGAACAAAGTCCGACCGTGTGTACGCCCTATTAGAGTGACTGCACTTTCAAGTGCACTTTCAAGTGCACTTGCAGTGCACTTGTAGTGCAAAGTGGATTTGCCTTTCGTAAATAACCCCATTATTCCTACATATAGATATCTAAATCAACCACTTCAATACTGGGCACTTTTACCCCCTTCCTGCCCAGGCCAATTTTCAGCTTTCAGTGCTGTCACACATTGAATTGTGCAATTGTTTGCAACACTGTACCCAAACAAAATTTTTATCATTTTTTTCACACAAATAGAGATTTCTTTTGGTGGCATTTAAACACCCCTGGGTTTAAATTTTTTTTTGCTAAATAAATTAAATATACTTAACATTTTGAAATTAGTTTCTTTTATAAAATGTTGCAGATAAATAATTGTTATCCATTAATTTAGCTCAACTGTATTCTGCAACATTTTTTGGAAAATAAAGAAGTTGAAAAAAACTTTTTTCCACAATTTTTTTTACATATTGTCACCAGTGCATTACAGTGTCATCATATAACTGGTGTGGTGGTGATCAGGCACACTGGCTGGTGACAGTACGAAAAAAAAAATTATATATATATATATTTTTTTAATTACATTTTTTTTTAACACACTGGGACCAGCGCAACATAATCCATTGTATAAAATTGTCATCTGACCTGCTGTGATTCATCACGGCAGTCACATGGTACTGACAGTAAGCCGGTACTCTAATCAGTCATCGTCTGTGTCCCGTGGACATGGCCGGTGACAGATTGTTCCACTGCGTGGCCCTGCGATCACCGCTTCCTGAGAGGACGTCATATGACATCCACTCAGAATAACAAAACCACCGCCCAGCCGTCATTTGTCTATAGACCGGGTGGGAAGTGGTTAAAAACAATTACAATTACACAGCCACACGTGGAGAAATGAAAAGAACTCTGGTAAGATTTCTGGAACAACAATATATGCATAAAATCTATAATAGAGATCACGTCAAACATGTGGGTAAGTAATATTCCAAAAGAACACATGATATAATGGAAATATTATTCCATATAAAATATATATCATGTCTACTCTAACAGTGTTTTATAAATCCATGAAAGCCACTTCAGTTTGTAAGCTAAATAATGTTACTAAACAGTGCCTATTACATCAGTTTCACACACAGCAGCTACCCATCAAGGCTGTCAAGCAATCTTGCATACCAATTAGACGTCTCTTAGTTATCATATCAATATGGTAGTATATCACAATATGTAAAAATATGCTATATTGTGTATTCAAGCAGTGGTCTTGGCAATAATGTAATCATAGCCTCTAAAGAACTCCAAAAGTACATGAATATACGTGATGTCCACTAGGTAATTCTATGTGTCAAACACCTTGTAATGTTAAATGTCCACCACATCAAAATTACCAAACAAACGTAATATAAATTTATGAATGCTGATGCAAATAAAAGTAATGTTACTTAAATGTCATCAAAACAAAACACATGAAGTTATACTTCAACCATAGAGGCCTGTAGAGGGTAGGGTGGATAAAACCATAATGATGGAACCTTCTGAAACAAATACAGCTGGGTTAGGTGTAACTGTGTATTTCTAAAATGTGGAATCCAATGTCAGTTCATGCGATAATAAACCAGAAAAAAAATATTTCAAATGCACTAGAGGGAATTCCATGCATGTTTGGCTGGGAAGAGACACTGCATAGAGTACACTAGACTGTATTTGTCACTGTATATGGTTATTTTGTGAAGCAGTGCAGTGTTTAAACAGAAAACCAATTTGCTCCATTTACATATGAAGTGTATACTTTATTAAAAAATTATCAATATTCTTTATCTTACTAGAGCACAAAAGTTAATACATTCTTTGTCATTCGGGTCCTTCAAATGGCTTCTCTCCTGTGTGAGATGTGTTGCTTTTAAGTAGATATATACCATATCTAAAATATTTATAACATTCATATTTAACTAATTGAATTGGCTTATGTGAATCATCTGGTGTCGGGTAAGGCTTTCTTTTCTTGTAAAACACTCATCACATTCCAAACATCTATATGGTGCTTCTCCTGTGTGAATCCTCTGGTGTTGAGTAAGACCGGTCTTTTGTTGAAAACACTTGCCACATTCCAAACATTTAAATGATTTTTCTCCCGTGTGAACCTTCTGGTGTATAGCAAGAAATCTCATTTGCGCAAAGCTCTTGTCACATTCTGAACATCTATATGGCTTCTCTCCCGTGTGAACCTTTTGGTGTAGATTAAGATAAGCAATTTGCACAAAGCATTTGTCACATTCTAAACATCTAAATGGCTTCTCTCCTGTGTGAATCTTCTGGTGTTGCAAAAGATGAGTAGTTTGTTTAAAGCATTGATCACATTCTGAGCACATAAATGGCCTTTCTCCAGTATGAATCCTTTGGTGTGTCTTAAGTGCAGATTTTTCGGCAAAACATTTGTCACATTCTGAACATCGGAATGGCTTCTCTCCTGTGTGAATCCTTTGGTGATTAATAAGATTTGACTTGGCATAGAAACATCTGTCACATTCTGTGCATTTAAATGCATTTTCTCCTTGGTTAATCTTCTTCTGGTGATAAGAAAGATGTTCCGGTTGTGAGAAACTCTCATTACATTCTGAACATCTATACGGTTTCTCTCCTGTGTGAGTCCTCTGATGTCTAGTAAGATTTCCCTTTGCTGAGAAACACTTATCACATTCTGAGCATTGAAATGGCTTCTCTCCTGTGTGGATCCTCATATGTATAACAAAATTCCCCTTTGTTGAGGAATATTTATTACATTCTGTACATTTAAACATGCTTTTGTCGTGTGAATCTTTTGCTGGAGGCAAAGATATGTCTTCTTCAAAAATTGCTTGTCAAATTCTGTGCCTTGAAATGTCTACTCTCCTGTGTTAGATTTCTATTAATTAATGAGCTTTGCTGAAGGATTTCTTATGGGTCATAAGATCGACGTCTCATGGGTCGTAAGGTCTATGGAAGATATCTGTATAGGAATATAAAAGTGAATTGTTATAAAATAAATGTTGAATAAAAATGAATATCAACTTGAGAATAATGTTCTGGAATTGTACACCAAAATTGATTGTTTCCCAATAATCACACACTATATTGCCAAAAGTATTGGGACACCCCCCCCCAAATCATTGCATCCAGGTGTATAAAAGCAAGCACCTATGCTTGCAGACTGCTTCTACAAACATTTGTGAAAGAATGAGTCGCTCTCAGGAGCTCAGTGAATTCAAGCATGGTATCGTGATAGGTTGCCACCTGTGCAATAAGTCCATCTGTGAAATTTCCTCAGCCACAAAGTGGTAGGCCACGTAAAACGATAGAGTGGGGTCAACGCATGCTGAAGTGCAAAGTGTGCAGAAGTCACCAACTGTCTGCAGAGTTAGTAGCTACAGACCTCCAAACTTTATGTGGCCTTCAGATTACCACAACAACCGTGCATGAAGAGCTTCATGGAATGGGTTTCCATGGCCAAGCACTGCATCCAATCCTTACATCACCAAGTACAATGCAAAGCATCGGATGCACTGGTGAAAAGCACGCAGCCACTGGACTCTAGAGCAGTGGTGACATGTTCTCTGGAGTGATGAATCACTCTTCTCTGTCTGGCAATCTGATTGACAGATTTGGGTTTGGCGTTTGCCAGGAGAACGGTACTTGCCTGACTGCATTGTGCCAGGTGTAAAGTTTGGTGGAGGGGGGATTATGGTGTGGGGTTGTTTTGAGGGGTTGGGTTTAGCCCCTTAGTTCCAGTGAAGGGAACTCTTAGGGCATCAGCATACCAAGACATTTTGGACAATTTCACGCTTCCAACTTTGTGGGAACAGTTTGGGGATGACCCCTTCCTGATCCAACGTGACTGCACACCAGTGCACACAGCAAGGTACATAAAGACATGGATGAGTGAGTTTATGGTGAAGGAACTTGACTGGCCTGCACAGAGTCCTGACTCCAAACCGATAGAGCACCTTTGGGATGAATTATAGCGGAGACTGCGAGCCAGGCCTTCTCGTTCTTCAGCTTCTGGAAGAATGGTCAAACATTCCTATGAACACACTCCTAAACCTCGTGAATAGCCTTCCTAGAAGAGTTGAAGTTGTTATAGCTGCAAAGGGTGGGCCAACTCAATATTGAACCCTACGGACTAACTTTAGTTAATACTTTTGGCAACATAGTGTAGATTAAATGGTGAATAAATGTTTTGCTTGTTTGTATTAAACATTATTATACTGGATTTTGGAACCCAGGATCCAAGGCTGATAATTGTTTGCACCTCAAAGCTAAAAATAAGTTTCACTGAAAGTAATCTACAAATCCATTATAGAGCATTCACCCTCTGGCTTACCACACCACTAAATAATGTCCCATCCTTGAAATTGAACCTCAATTTTAAATTATGTACAGACACATTATTTCCCCTAATTATCTCTAATCTAGGCCCATAAAATAATTTGCAAGCATCATTCATATACATCTCAACCAAGTCACCTGCTAATCCTCTACCCAGAATATCTTTGTACCTAAAATGCAAAAAGCGTAAATAAAGATCCTGTCTCTGATGGATCTAAACATATCTACAAATACAGATCCTTGTCCTTATTTACTCAATGTAGACTGAGTGAGGTTTATTTACTAGTAGAGTTGGACGCAACACCCCCCTGTTTGATTTGCTGCAGAACTCCTGAACAGGGGAAAAGTTCTAACCCGAAAGGTGAACCCAATTAAAGTATATGGGAGCTGAACAGGAAAAATCAAAAATGCCCATTTTGAAAGCTTATATGCAAGTAATTCGCCATAAAATGGGTATTGGGGTCTGGGTACTGCCCTGGGGGACCTGTATTAATTAAATATTTTTTTTAAGCGATAATTTATTTTAGAAGCAGTGATTTCAATGATTAAGATAAGTCTGTAAGTGATTTCGCGCAAAACACCAAAAATAAAAGTGCCAATAACCATTAATTCCTATACGTGACCTATGTTGAAACAATGTGTTAAGTGACCAGTGGAGTTTAAAAGTATATATAGTCAAAATCAAGAAAAATATATAATAAAAATAATTCAATCGTGATAGTGGAAAAACGTGTGACATATAAAAACTCAATATGCTAATGCTGATTGATATAAGAAAAAGTTCAATAACGGGAATTAATCTTCAGTGCTCTTATTTAAAGAAGTTCCTAGATGTTTTTCATTAGCAAAAAATAGATGACCGTGCACGATCTGCATGTACCTATGCTCACATTGCCCTTACCTTCAGGGGCTTAAAACAAAGCTTTGTAGAAAGTGCTGAATGAGAACCGGAAGTGCAACCAACTGATACACACAGCAGCTGAACACTTTCTAACCCCCTTTGCTGACACTGTGTACCGGAAGTCTCGTATTCGGTGATGGCGGTGTACCGCCACACACTGTACCATTACAGGTACTGTATGCAGAGTGCGCTGTTTATTTTATTTTTATTTTTATTTAAATAAAACCGAAGTTTTTTATACTACACCATTGGAGGCCCCTTTGTTTTCCCTTCTATTTTCTTGGCACGAGTTCCAGGATCCAAAGTTGAATTAATTGAGGATCCAGCACGGACATCCATCCATCCAAAGCCAGCTACCATAACTCAGCAACATTCGGAACATCTTTTTCCACCATCACTCAGCACTTTCTACAAGGCTTTGTTTTAAGCCCCTGAAGGTAAGGGCAATGTGAGCATAGGTACATGCAGATCGTGCACGGTCATCTATTTTTTGCTAATGAAAAACATCTAGGAACTTCTTTGAATAAGAGCACTGAAGATGTCTTATGCACTGAAGATTAATTCCCGTTATTGAACTTTTTCTTATATCAATCAGCATTAGCATATTGAGTTTTTATATGTCACACATTTTTCCACTATCACGATTGAATTATTTTTATTATATATTTTTCTTAATTTTGACTATATATACTTTTAAACTCCACTGGTCACTTAACACATTGTTTCAACATAGGTCACGTATAGGAATTAATGGTTATTGGCACTTTTATTTTTGGTGTTTTGCGTGAAATCACTTACAGACTTATCTTAATACTTTGTGGTGGTTATGTGTACACTATAGATTTTGCAGCAACACAGTTGAGATTTTTACAGTACACGGCAGCTCATGTGCCATTGGATAGTAGCGCAGAGGTCTTCTCACGATTAGTGATTTCAATGATGCTTAACCACTTCCCATCCAGCTGCCGAAGTTACAGTGGGGATGGAAAGTAATCAGACCCCCTTAAATTTTTCAGTCTTTGTTATATTGCAGTCATTTGCTAAAATCATTTAAGTTCATTTTTTTCTCATTAATGTACACACAGCACCCCATATTGACAGAAAAACACAGAATTGTTGACATTTTTCCAGATTTATTAAAAAAGAAAAACTGAAATATCACATGGTCCTAAGTATTCAGACCCTTTGCTGGGCCACTCATATATTTAACTCAGGTGCTGTCCATTTTTTCTGATCATCCTTGAGATGGTTCTACACCTTCATTTGAGTCCAACTGTGTTTGATTATACTGATTGGACTTGATTAGGAAAGCCACACACCTGTCTATATAAAACCTTACAGCTCACAGTGCATGTCAGAGCAAATGAGAATCATGAGGTCAAAGGAACTGCCTGAAGAGCTCAGAGACAGAATTGTGGCAAGGCACAGATCTGGCCAAGCTTCCAAAAAAATTTCTGCTGCACTTAAGGTTCCTAAGAACACAGTGGCCTCCATAATCCTTAAATTGAAGACGTTTGGGACGACCAGAACCCTTCCTAGAGCTGGCCGTCCGTCCAAACTGAGCTATCGGGGGAGAAGAGCCTTGGTGAGAGAGGTAAAGAAGAACCCAAAGATCACTGCGGCTGAGCTCCAGAGATGCAGTCGGGAGATGGGAGAATGTTGTAGAAAGTCAACCATCACTGCAGCCCTCCACCAGTCGGGGCTTAATGGCAGAGTGGCCCAACGGAAGCCTCTCCTCAGTGCAAGACACATGAAAGCCCGCATGGAGTTTTCTAAAAGACACCTGAAGGACTCCAAGATGGTGAAAAATAAGATTCTTTGGTCTGATGAGACCAAGATAGAACTTTTTGGCCTTAATTCTAAGCGATATGTGTGGAGAAAACCAGGCACTGCTCATCACCTGTCCAATACAGTCCCAACAGTGAAGCACGGTGGTGGCACCATCATGCTGTGGGGGTATTTTTCAGCTGCAGGGACAGGACGACTGGTTGCAATCGAGGGAAAGATGAATGCGGCCAAGTACAAGGATATCCTGGACAAAAATCTTCTCCAGAGTGCTCAGGACCTCAGAATGGGCCGAAGGTTTACCTTCCAACAAGACAATGACCCTAAGCACACAGCTAAAATAATGAAGGAGTGGCTTCACAACAACTCAGTGACTGTTCTTGAATGGCCGAGCCAGAGCCCTGACTTAAACCCAATTGAGCATCTCTGGAGAGACCTAAAAATGGCTGTCCACCAACGTTTACCAGACAAACCTGACAGAACTCAAGAGGATCTGCAAGGAGGAATGGCAGAGGATCCCCAAATCAAGGTGTGAAAAACTTGTTGCATCTTTCCCAAAAAGACTCATGGCTATATTAAATGAAAAGGGTGCTTCTACTAAATACTGAGCAAAGGGTCTGAATACTTAGGACCATGTGATATTTCAGTTTTTCTTTTTTAATAAATCTGCAAAAATGTCAACAATTCTGTGTTTTTCTGTCAATATGGGGTGCTGTGTGTACATTAATGAGGAAAAAAATTAACTTAAATGATTTTAGCAAATGGCTGCAATATAACAAAGAGTGAAAAATTTAAGGGGGTCTGAATACTTTCCGTCTCCACTGTATAGTGCGGCAGGTTGGCTCCCCTGAGCGTCGGTTCGCCTTTTGACCACTAGGACTGCCAGGCACCCGTGATCACTCCACACAGAGACAGAACAGAGATCTGTCAATATAAACAGACAGATCTCAGTGCTGTCAGGGGTGAGGAGAGCGATCGTTGTTCATACTAAGTATGAATAACAATCGCTCTCCTCGCCTACTCAGTCCCCTCCCCCCACAGTTAGTATCACTCCCTAGGGAACACAGTTAACCCCTTAAACCCCCTAGTTTTAACCCCTTCCCTGCCAGTGTCATCTATACAGTATTCAGTGCATTTTTATAGCACTGATCGCTGTATAATTGTCAATGGCTCCAAAAAAGTCAAAAGTGTCTGATCTGTCCGCCATAATGTCGCAGTCCCAATAAAAATCACTGTCATTACTAGTAAAAAAAAAAATAAATAAAAATGCCAAAAATCTTTCCTCTATTTTGTAGACGCTATAACTTTTGCGCAGACCAATCAATAGACGCTTATTGCTATTTTTATTACCAAAAATATGTAGAAGAAAACATATCGGCTTAAACTGAGGAAAAAAATTGCTTTTTTAAAAAAAAATTGGGGATATTTATTATAGCAAAAAGTACAAAATATTGTGTTTTTTTTCAAAATTGTCGCTCTTTTTTTGTTTATAGAGTAAAAAATAAAAAACGCAGAGATGATGAAATACCACCAAAAGAAAGCTTTATTTGTGGAAAAAAAAGGACATCAATTTTCTTTGGATACAGCGTCACATGACCGCGCAGTTGTCAGTAAAAGCGATGCAGTGCCGTATCGCAAAAAATGACCTGGTTATTGAGCAGCCAAAACTTCCGGGGGGTAGTGGTTAAATTGCAACAACGAAAAATAAAACTTCCTTTAAATATAGTGCCTGAGAGGTCCCCTTAGTCTGCCTGTAAAGTGGCGGATCTGTAGCATATATAGAACATGCTGTAACAAAAATGACATTCTAAAGAAGTGGTCATCTTTAAACCCGGGGGCCCCATGATCTCCTATTGCCCGGGGGCCCCATGAGTTGTCAGTCCACCTCTGCCCCTCCCATGAGGAAAATAGCTAAAATAAACAATGTTTATGTTTGCCATACAAGGCTCTCAGCTTTTGAAATTATGATGTCTACATGTAACATAAAAAGATATCTTAAGAGATGACAGGACATTAATTCATGCACTCACGCTCACACACTTACACAGATACACAAGACAGCATGAAAATATAAAGACATGTATTCATATACTCTTAAATATATTTAGACAGGTGCATTGCCTCTGAGCCTAAGGCACATCATTTCCTTTGCACTCAAAAAAAGGCTCAAACACATGCTGCAGAAAGCTGGCAGAAAGCACATGGCGAGGCACACACACTTCTATAAGCTTGTTACATTTTTCTAGACATTTAAAAAAAATTTTATTCTTATTTCTTATATTTTTGTTTAACTTAGGCAGGCCATACAAGGGTAAGAGAAGAGCGAATCCGGCAGACTGGCTGTACCCAAGTTGATTGATCGATCAATAGGCCAGTGCATGCTGGGTCAGTGACATCAGAAGGAGGGTGCCACCAGGTAACATAACCAGGTGGCCCCACCCCTTACCTATATAAGAAATGTCAAATGGATTAGCCTGCAGTAGGCAGCAAGTCTTTATATTGGGAAGAGCGTTTTAATTTTTTTAATTTAATTTTTTTATTTTGTAATCCATTGGTAATGGATTGACCTCAGGGAACACTTTTTTTTTTACCCAATACACAATCACATGGTGGGGGGATCTGGGGGCCCCCTTGTTAAAGAGGGCTTCCATATTCTGATAAGCCCCCACCCACAGACCCCCACAAGCCCTGACCATGGTTGTGGAGATAAGGTCCTTATCCCCATCAACATGGGGACAAGGTGCTTTTGGGCAGGGGGGCAGTTCAGTGTAAGTTAAACAAAAGACAAGAAATAAGAAAATAAATTCTAAAAATGTCTAGAAAATGGAACAAGCTTATAGAAATGTGTGTGTCTCACCATGTGCTTCTTGCCAGCTTTCTGCAGTGTGTGTTTGAGCCTACTGAGTGCAAAGGAAATTACATATCTTTGGCTCTAAGAGATTGCACGTGTATAAATATATCAAAGAGTATATGAATACGTATTCATGCTTTCTTGCATGTGTGTGAGTGTGTGTCCATGAGCGTATGAATGAATGTTCTCTCATCTCCTAAGATGGCCTTTTTGTCACATGTAGACATCATAATTTCAGAAGTTGAGAGCCTTGTACTGGCAAACATTAACATTGTTTACTTTAGCTATATTTCCCATGGGAGGGGGAACCGAGCTTAGAGTACCTCTAAAGGCCGTATATACTCGAGTATAAGCCGAGTTTTCAGCACATGTTTTTGTGCTGAAAATGCTCCCCTCGGCTTATACTCGAGTCAAGCAGTTTTCTGCAGCAGAGAATGACATTTTCTGAACCAATTTTGGGGCCCTGTATCTCGAGACCACTTGGTGCTAGTAACCCCAAATTTGGTGTGAAAACCCAGTGGAACTAGCACTACAACATATTCATCATATCCAGCTGGGGTTCCTAGCACCAAGTGGCCCTGGGATACAGGGCCCCAAAGTCGATTCGGAAAATGTCATTCTCTGCTGCAGAAAAGTGCTTGACATTTTCCAAACTGATTTTGGGGCCCCATATCTTGGGGGGGGGGCACTTGGTGCTAGGAACTCCAGCTATGGCTATGTTGTAGTGCTAGTTCCACTGGGTATGCACACCAAATTTGGGGTTCCTAGCACCAAGTGGCCACAAGATATGGGGCCC
Source organism: Aquarana catesbeiana (assembly GCF_042186555.1). Taxonomy (NCBI): domain Eukaryota; kingdom Metazoa; phylum Chordata; class Amphibia; order Anura; family Ranidae; genus Aquarana; species Aquarana catesbeiana. The sequence continues at coordinate 658,351,552 of NC_133326.1, forward strand.
CAAAGTCGGTCAACTGTGTCCATCTGCAGCAATGTCATTTCGGGACCCTTTGGGTCCAGAGACCCCCAATTTTTGGCTGCAGCTAGGGGCATCTAGGAACCCTTAACTACTGAGTTTGAAGTTCGGGGGACCTATGGCTGCAAATGGGCACAGTGAGGCATGCAAATGGGCACAGTGAGGCTGCAAATGGGCATTGTTGACCCTCTTTTCCACTTACAGTAGCTGCGCATTTCTCACCCTAGGCTTATACTTGAGTCCATGCGGTTTCTCAGTTTTTTGTGGTAAAATTAGGTGCCTCGGCTTATATTCGGGTTGGCTTATACTCGAGTATATACGGTATATGTATTCTGATTGACAAAAACACATGTACCACTCTACTAGTTTCCTCACAGGCCAAAGGTCATGTAGCTGCAAGTCTCTGTGTCTCATGGCTTTAACAATATATTTAAAAAGATAATATACTGTATATATACACACACACTTAACAAATACACACACATATTATTGATTCTAACCCGGGAATATATTATTGCACACTTATGCCCCGTACACACGGTCGGACATTGATCGGACATTCCGACAAAAAAATCCTATTATTTTTTTCAACGGATGTTGGCTCAAACTTGTCTTGCATACACACGGTCACACAAAGTTGTCGGAAAATCCGATCATTCTGAACGCGGTGACGTAAAACATGTACGTCGGGACTATAAACGGGGCAGTAGCCAATAGCTTTCATCTCTTTATTTATTCTGAGCATGCGTGGCACTTTGTGCGTCGGATTTGTGTACACACGATCGGAATTTCCAACAACGGATTTTGTTGTCGGCAAATTTTATAGCCTGCTCTCAAACTTTGTGTGTCGGAAAATCCGATGGAAAATGTGTGATGGAGCCCACACACGGTCGGAATTTCCGACCACAAGGTCCTATCACACATTTTCCATCGGAAAATCCGACCGTGTGTACAGGGCATAACCCTAACTAACAGTATGTAAACAAATTTATGATTACTTCTGTAACTTACTCCACCTAATATTGTCTAAATCACACCCATTTCAGTCATTTCTGACCAACTGCTCTTCAGTTCAACTATCTCTGCTCAGCGTCCCTTACACAGCTTTACATTTTTCTAAACAAGCTATTCATAGATTCGCTCACACTTATATTAAGCATGATTCATCATAAAAATTGAATATTTAGCAAGTGTGCCTTTAATATAATCCATTTCCTATAAATGCTGAATTAAGAATTTAGAATAATAATTTTCTAACACACTCCCTGTCTAAATGCATTTTGTAGAGGTCTAACAATGATTTTGACTTTACATTCTTGTTGTTAGATTACATTCCTAATCAAATAGTGGTGGTGATCTTGTATCCTTCAAAATGAAAAACCTGAGTTTTGGTGGATAGACAGACTCAAGACAATGGAGTTCGGTTTGACTAAATAAGGACTTTAATATGTACTATACATCTGAAATGGGATCCCCACTTACACTATTAAATTGGAGTAACTCCATGAATATGAAAAGAATTGACAATCTGGGAAAAAAAGATTAAAGTGATATTAAAGCTTTGTTTTTTATTTAAAAAAAGTTATACTTATCAGTTTTGTGTAGTGGTTTTGCACAGTGCAGCTCCAATCCTCTTCTTTTCGGCTCCCCCACCTGGCTCTCCTGGCTCTTCCTTCTTGAGCAGTGCCTCCAGAGAAAACTGCTTGCCCTGGGGGCACTGCTGCATGCTTGCTTCAGAGCCGCTGCTCTATGAGTCCAAAATACACATAGAGCCGTGGCTCAGCCCAGCTTCCCACTTTCTCCTCATTGGTTCACTGGCTTTTATTGACACAGACAATGCTGTCTCAGCCAATGATGAGGGAATGTCCCTATACAACCGAGGATATCGTGAACATCACTAGAATGGGAGGAGGCTCAGGTAAGGATTGGGGGACTGGGGAGACCGCTGCACACAGAAGTTTTTTTACCTTCATGCATAGAATGCATGAAGGTAAAAAAACTTTCAGCCCTTAGAACTACTTTAAGATTATTTGATGTATTTGTTGACATGCACATGAATTTTAATCACTTGAGTCCCAGCTGCCATTTTCAAGCAGTTCCGGGATAATGACTATTCATCTCAGGGCCATTTAAAAGAAGAAAATGGTCTTAGGGTGTGAGCAATTAATGCCACCTGATGACAGCAATCCACCGCTAAGTCCAGTAGATGTATCAAACATCTCCTGCGCTTCCAATGCTTCTACAGACCACTTCATAACAGAATGCTGTAGAAGCAAATGTAAGCACAATACCTCTATGTTAGGTAAAGCAATTTATTACTTCTATAGTGATCTGGTGCTGGCTGATTGCGTCAAGTGCTCAAACAGCTGAAAACAGTGTAATTCAAGTTTTTTAGCAATCACAAATCTGTGAAAATCTTACTATTGTGCCAATTTGTGCCCTCATCAACCTGAATTAATCATATCTTGTTGTTACATTACCAATTTACATTACTATTTTTCAAAGCTCTCCTAAAGTAACATGTCTAACTTTACTTTGAAATTTGTCATTCTGCTATTTTACATAAGATAATAATAATGTGATATCATTTAAATCAGCAGACTTTATTGATTACATTTTGGGGTAAATATATGGGGCTGCAGAAAAACCCATAAACATTGCGTTGGAAAAAATTACAGGAAAATCCATTAATTTCTTTCTTTATTTTACTTTTTGTTAGCAATAAAACCAAAGAAATACAAATATATATATTCAGATTTCATACCAAACTAAAGCTGTACTGAAAAAACAATGTATAATATTTTAAAGAAGACAGCAAAATCAATTTTTTGTTTCTTCAGCTAACCAGCTCAATGCAAAAAAAAACGAACAGATTCCTCCATCCACAGAAGCCTGGTGGATGGAGGAATCCTCCCACCAGGGACATTGTATTCTGATAGCAGCTCCCAATCCTCTGTTGAATAGGGATGGCCACTGGTGTTAATTTAACTAAAACATTTTCGTCAGTGGCCTTTTTACATTAACAATAACTAAATCAAAATTACACCACGTTTTCCTCCACTGCTAGAAACTATGACAAAAATCTATTTTGTTTTCGTTAACCACTTCAGCCCCGGAAGGATTTACCCCCTTCCTGACCAGAGCACTTTTTACAATTTGGCACTGCATCGCTTTAACTGCTAATTGCGCGGTCATGCAATGCTGTACCCAAACAAAATTTGCGTCCTTTTCTTCCCACAAATGGAGCTTTCTTTTGATGGTATTTGATCACCTCTGCCGTTTTTATTTTTTGCGCTATACACGGAAAAAGACCGAAAATTTTGAAAAAAATTGATATTTTCTACTTTTTGTTCTAAAAAAAATCCAATAAACTCAATTTTAGTCATACATTTAGGCCAAAATGTATTCGGCCACATGTCTTTGGTAAAAAAAAATGTCAATAAGTGTATATTTATTGGTTTGCGCAAAAGTTATAGCGCCTACAAACTAGGGTACATTTTCTGGAATTTACACAGCCTTTAATTTATGACTGCCTATGTCGTTTCTTGAGGTGCTAAAATGGCAGGGCAGTACAAAACCCCCACAAATGACCCCATTTTGGAAAGTAGACACCCCAAGGAAATTGCTGAGAGGCATGTTGAGCCCATTGAATATTAATTTTTTTTGTCCCAAGTGATTGAATAATGACAAAAAAAAAAAAAAAATTACATAAAGTTGTCACTAAATGATATATTGCTCACACAGGCCATGGGCATATGTGGAATTGCACCCCAAAATACATTTAGCTGCTTCTCCTGAGTATGGGGATACCACATGTGTGGGACTTTTTGGGAGCCTAGCCGCGTACGGGGCCCCGAAAACCAATCACTGCCTTTAGGAATTCTAAGGGCGTACATTTTTGATTTTACTCCTCACTACCTATCACAGTTTTGAATGCCATAAAATGCCCAGATGGCATAACCCCCCCCCCAAATGACCCCATTTTGGAAAGTAGACACCCCAAGCTATTTGCTTTGAGGCATGTTGAGTCCATGGAATGTTTTATATTTTGACACAAGTTGCGGGAAAGTGACAAATTTTTTTTTTTTTTTTTGCACAAAGTTGTCACTAAATGATATATTGCTCACACAGGCCATGGGCATATGCGGAATTGCACCCCAAAATACATTTAGCTGCTTCTCCTGAGTATGGGGATACCACATGTGTGGGACTTTTTAGGAGCCTAGCCGCGTACGGGGCCCCGAAAACCAATCACCGCCTTCAGGATTTCTAAGGGCGTGAATTTTTGATTTCACTCTTCACTGCCTATCACAGTTTCGGAGGCCATGGAATGCCCAGGTGGCACAAACCCCCCCAAATGACCCCATTTTGGAAAGTAGACACCCCAAGCTATTTGCTGAGAGGCATGGTGAGTATTTTGCAGCTCTCATTTGTTTTTGAAAATAAAGAAAGACAAGAAAAAAAAAATTTTTTTTTCTTTTTTCAATTTTCAAAACTTTGTGACAAAAAGTGAGGTCTGCAAAATACTCACTATACCTCTCAGCAAATAGCTTGGGATGTCTACTTTCCAAAATGGGGTCATTTGGGGGGGTTTGTGCCACCTGGGCATTCCATGGCCTCCGAAACTGTGATAGGCAGTGAAGAGTGAAATCAAAAATTTACGCCCTTAGAAATCCTGAAGGCGGCGATTGGTCTTCGGGGTCCCGTACGCGGCTAGGCTCCCAAAAAGTCCCACACATGTGGTATCCCCGTACTCAGGAGAAGCAGCAGAATGTATTTTGGGGTGTAATTTCACATATTCCCATGGCATATTTGAGCAATATATCATTTAGTGACAACTTTGTGCAAAAAAAAAAAAAAAAAATTGTCTCTTTCCCGCAACTTGTGTCACAATATAAAATATTCCATGGACTCGACATGCCTCTCAGCAAATAGCTTGGGGTGTCTACTTTCCAAAATGGGGTCATTTGGGGGGGTTTTGAACTGTCCTGGCATTTTATGCACAACATTTAGAAGCTTATGTCACACATAACCCACTCTTCTAACCACTTGAATACAAAGCCCTTTCTGACACTTTTTGATTACATGAAAAAATTATTTTTTTTACAAGAAAATTACTTTGAACCCCCACACATTATATATTTTTTTAAAGCAAATGCCCTACAGATTAAAATCGTGGGTGTTTCATTTTTTTTTTTCACACAGTATTTGCGCAGCGATTTTTCAAACGCATTTTTTGGGGAAAAAACACACTTTTTTTAATTTTAATGCACTAAAACACACTATATTGCCCAAATGTTTGATGAAATAAAAAAGATGATCTTAGGCCAAGTACATGGATACCAAACATGACATGCTTTAAAATTGCGCACAAACGTGCAGTGGCGACAAACTAAATACATTTTTAAAAGCCTTTAAAAGCCTTTACAGGTTACCACTTTAGATTTACAGAGGAGGTCTACTGCTAAAATTACTGCCCTCGATCTGACCTTCGCGGTGATACCTCACATGCATGGTGCAATTGCTGTTTACATTTGACGCCAGACCGACGCTTGCGTTCGCCTTAGCGCGAGAGCAGGGGGGACAGGGGTGCTTTTTTTTTTTTTTTTTTTTTTTCTTTATTATTTTTTTGCTTTTTTATCTTATTTTTAAACTGTTCCTTTCATATTTTTTTTTTAAATCATTTTTATTGTTATCTCAGGGAATGTAAATATCCCCTATCATAGCAATAGGTGGTGACAGGTACTCTTTTTTGAAAAAATTGGGGTCTATTAGACCCTAGATTTCTCCTCTGCCCTCAAAGCATCTGACCACACCAAGATCGGTGTGATAAAATGCTTTCCCAATTTCCCAATGGCGCTGTTTACATCCGGCGAAATCTAAGTCATAAAATGCTCGTAGCTTCCTGTTTTTAGGCCATAGAGATGTTTGGAGCCACTCTGGTCTCTGATCAGCTCTATGGTCAGCTGGCTGAATCACCGGCAGCATTCTCAGGTTCCCTGTTGAGACAGCAGAGCCAGAGAAAAACACGGAAGACGGGGGGGGGGCATTCCCTCCCACTGCTTGTAAAAGCAGTCTAGAGGCTAATTAGCCGCTAGGATTGCTTTTACATGAAAGCCGACCGCTGGCTGAAAAGAATGATACCAAGATGATACCTAAACCTGCAGGCATCATTCTGGTATAACCACTCAAAGTGAATGGCTACCTGAAGACAAAAAAATGGTTAACAATAAAGCACAGTAAACGGTAAAGTATAAAAAATTGCAGACCTGAAAAACAAACATGATAAAACATAATAACAATAAAACATTGCAGAATAGAATACAGTAAAAAAGAGCAGAACAATAGAGAGAGAATAGAGAGAGAGAGAACAATAAAACGACAACTATTTTTTTTATTTTATATTTTTGTATGTGGTTTTTTTTTTTTTTTTTTACACTTTTTTTTGTAACTAACTTTTATAACTGTAACCGGTTCCAGGTTCGGGTCTCTCAAAATGTGATGGCATCTTGGGAGACCCTGTGAAAGTGTGTCCTAGTCTGTGCAATGCTGTACCCTACGCTAATACTCAACTAGTGTATGGTAGCGTTCAAAACATTCACCAATGCAAAGACCAGGATTGTCAGGACAGGAGGGACAATAATAGCGGGTGTCACGTCTATATCCGCGCTTGCTGCAGACACAACATCTTTTTTGGGGGGGTTCGTTGGGTAGGGGTACTCAGGAGGACATAAAGAAAATGCCTCTCATGCAGCCGACTGCATTTGGTTGGGGATGTGAATGGGGGAAGTACGGGCGCTGCAGAAGTGGTCGGTTCCCAATTAGGATTGGTGAATGCAGCAGGAAGGGCACTATGGGCACGACGGCCTGTGTTTGTCTTTTTGGTGGCAGCGGGACACTACTTGTGCTTGCCACCTCACCAGCTTGAACTGCACTTATGGGACTCGCCACGTCACCAGGTGCTAGCAGGTATCTGGGCTGATCCCGCTAACACTGCGTTTTTGGGAACCCTAAACTGCTCGGATATTGATCCGATCAGATACTATACCACTAAGGGAGGCGTATGCTGCGTGCGTGGGTGTTAGCGGTACTGGCGCTAATCTGACGCTGCCTGGGGCGACGCATATCACCGCCGGGCGATCAGGGGGCTAAACCTTTATTCGGTAATAAACGGCGGGTGCCCTGACACTATGAAAAATAAACGAACTAACCAGCGTCACCCGTAACGGTTATACGGTGATCAGTGGTGAAGGGGTTAACTAGGGGGCAATCAAGGGGTTAAAACATTTATTAGGTATTATATGTGGGTCCCTGTCGCTATAAAATGCTGACGGCGAACCTAAATATTTACGTTCCTAACTAGCGTCACCAGTGACACTAATACAGCGATCAGAAAAATGATCGCTTAGCGACACTGGTGACAGGGGGTGATCAAGGGGTTAAAACTTTATTAGGGGGGGTTAGGGTGGTACCCTAGACCTAAAGGGGGGTAACACTCATTGTCCTACCACAGCAACTGTCACTAACTGACACCCTGCAGTAATCAGAAAAAAAAAAAAATACTGCTTGGTGTCAGTGTTACAGGGAGGGGGGAGGGGTGATTGGGGGGGGATCGGGGGGCGATCGGGGGGGATCGGGGGTGTAAAGTATGCCTGGCATGTTCTACTGTGTGTGTGGGTGTGTGTTGGTGCACTTGCATGTCTTCTCTCCTCGGTGCTAGAACGGAAACTGCCGAGCCGAGGAGAGATGACATCACATCCTCTGCCTGTGTGTACTATACACAGGCAGGGGATGTTCCTCATTGGCTGGGAGCGATCGTGAGGGGGGGGCCACGATCGGATGGTCTCCCCCTCGTCTCTCATCGCTCCTAGCCAAATGCCGACCGCCGCTGGCACCGGGGGGGGTCCGATCGGACCCCCCGCCCGCGGGAAGGCAATCACATATGGGTACGTGATTTTGCCTGCCCGTGCCTTTCTGCTCACGTATATATGCGTGAGGCGGTCGGCAAGTGGTTAATGAACAAAAATGAAAAAGAGAAGGAGGGACTTTTACCCTTGTTAGCTTCCAGTTTCCATGGAGCTCTATGCTTAGCAGTTAGCACTGTGCAGCCTCCTCAAAGGACCATCCAGAGCAGCACTGTGCATTACAGGCCTCCCGGTGAGAGTCCTGACTCATGACCATCCAGAGGAGAGCACTGTGAGTGTGTACATTACAGGCCTCCCTAAGACCACCGTTCAGAGCACTGTACACATTACAGGCCTCTAAACACCTACATCGAGAACACTGTGTGAATTACAGGCCATCCCTCAGACCTGAGACCACCATCAAGCACTCTGCAGTATTACAGGCCTCAGACCACTGTCCCAGAGCACTGTGCATTACAGGACACCCCTCAGACCACCATCCAAAGCACTTTGCAGCATTAAAGGCCTCTCATACCACCTACCACCATCCAGTGCACTTTGCATTATAGGCCTCCTGAAACCACTGTCCAGAGCACTTTGTCCATTACAGGCCTCCTCAGACCACCGTCCAGAGCACTGTGTGCATTACAGGACTTCTCAGATCACTTTTGAGAGCACTGTGCATTACAGGTCTTCTCAGACCATTGTCCAGAGTACTGTGCATTGCTGGCCTCCTCAGACCACCATTCAGAGCACTGTGTGCATTACAGGCCTCCTCAGACCACTATCCAGAGCACTGTGCATTACAGGCCTCCTCAGACCACCGTTCAGAGCACTGTGCAGCATTACAGGCCTCCTTAGACTGCCCAAAGCGGATACATCTGTATCTGTGAGTTTCTTCAAGACTTAATACCATAACTAATAATCTTAGAATTCAATTTTTTGAAAAGAAAAAAAAAAAGCAACTCAAACTAAAACAATTGCAGATGACTAAAATGGGACTAGAAACTAAAATGGCATTTTAGTTAAAAGACTAAGACTAAAACTAAATCAAATTTGCTGCCAAAATGAACACTAATGGCCTCACAATGAACAAAATTCAGTCAGTCCCTGCTGCACTGGCTGGATTAAGATCAGTGGGTGGTCAGCTTAAAGTGGTATTAAACCCAAAACCAAAAATGTAATATATTTCAGCTTACCAATCATTAGATGTGGTGGCTGCATTAGTTTTCTTTTTGGGCATTTTTCCCCTCTCTTCTCACCTAGTGATCTGGCCAGTAACACACCTCCTGTATAAGAGTGCCCCCACTCTGGATGAAGGAGCAGAGGGGTACCTTTGGACAGCAGCATTGTCAGTCTATGGGGAGGGCAGTGTTAGATGAACTATCAGATTTAAATACACTAAGAAACTGATGTCAAACTCCAGCTAATACTTTATAATCAGTTACATCAAACTGTTTTTTTTTTCTTTTGAGATAAAGTTTTTACATAAATAAAATTAATACCACTGTAAGCACATCTGTCCGTGTTAAATTGTTTGCCTCATCCCTGTAACTGCAAGAGAGTTTGTTCTTTTGAAAAACAATAGCCTTACTAGCTGGATCACCAAATGAAAATAGAAGAAAGCAAGTCTAAAAAAGAAAACTAATGCAGCCATCACATCTAAGCATTGGTAAGCTGCAATACAAGAAATGTTTTCTTTTGGGTTTAATACTGCTTTGAGATAAAACATTTGGAATGATACACCATCAAAATGAGAAAAAAAACAAAACACTCAAATAGTGAGAAAAACTCCTGGGGATGCAAGTGCCTAATGATGAGGTTGTTCATGTTTACTTTGGATGCTGGAGCATTTATATTTTCTCTATATTCACTTTAAATTGTTAATATGTCTTATGTGTATGCAAGCCATACATACAAAGAAATCAAAACAATTATGTTCAGAAATTAAGTTATGTGTATCAAAACTGAATGACACAGGGAAAAAGTATTGAACACATGAAGAAAGGGAGGTGCAAAAATGCATGGAAAGCCAAGACGCCAGCTGAATTCTATCAGTAATTAAAAAGCAGTCCTGCCCCTTGTCAGTGCAAATTAATATCAGCTGGTTCAGTCTCAACTGATGACCAATAAAAAGGTGTCTCATTGCCAAGGTGTCACACAAAAAACATCTCATGGTGGGTAAAAGCAAATAGCTCTTTCAAGACCTTTGCAACCCTATTATTGCAAAACATACTGATGGCATTGGTTACATAAACTTCTAAACTTCTGAATGTTCCAGTCGGTACTGTTGGGGCCATAATCCGGAAGTGGAAAAAAATACATTTCACCATAAACCGGCCACGACCAGGTGCTCCTTGCAAGATTTCTGACAAGGACAAAGAAAACAATAAGTAATGCACTCAACCACCATGGCCTGTATGCACGCTCACCAAGCAAGACTGCATTGCTGAAGAAAAAGCATGTTGAAGCTTGTTTAAAGTTGGCTGCATAACATTTATGCAAGCCTGTGAAATACTGGGAGAATATAGTCTGGTCAAATGAGACCAAAATGAGACTCTTTGGATGCCATAATACACATCATGTTTGGAGGCCAAATGGCACTGTACATCACCCCAAAAACACCCCCATACCCTGAAGTTTGAAGGTGGGAACATCATGGTGTGGGGCTGTTTTTCAGCATGTGGTACTGGCAAACTTCATATCATTTAGGGAAGTTTGAATGGAAAAATGTACCAATACATTCTTGAAAAAAATCTGCTGCCATTTATCAGGATGATGAAGATGAAATGAGGGTGGACATTTCAGCAAGACAATGATCCCAAACACAAAGCCAAGGAAACTCTCAATTTGTTTCAAGGAAGAAAATAAAGCTGCTAGAATGGCCCAGCCAATCATCTGACTTGAATCCAATAGATAATCTATGGAAAGAGCTAAAGATCATAGTTCATGGAAGATGTCCATGAAACCTTCAAGATTTGAAGACTGTCTGTGTGGAAGAATGGGCCAAAATCACACCTGAGAAATGCATACGAATAGTTTCTCCATACAGGAGACATCTTGAAAGTATTTTGTATGAATTATTAAATAAATTTCAGTTAGCCCGTTCAATACATTGTTACTGTGTCATTCCAGGTTATTACATATAACTTAATTTCTGAACTTATTTTTTTTTTGTATGGATGGCTTGCATGGGTTGTTATCGACATGTGGTGAAAATGTCATGTCAATAGGACCTTTAGAAACAGATTTACCTAGAAAAATGGTGACGTGTTCAATACTTACTTTACCCGCTGTATATATCAAAAAGTAATCACTGTTAACTGCGCCTTAAGACAGCCATAATATTAATATGAACAAAATCACAAATACTAGATCCTAAGCTAGAGAGATAGTTTCATATACTGTATATATTTATAGGAACTGTACAGCGATCTTCTCAACCCTTCTGAATGCCAACTCAACACATGTTTTTTTTTTACTCACAATCTCTCACTCCATCACCAACTTGTTTCAGTAAATATATCCCCACCTTGCTTCAGTAATTATACATATTTTATGGGGACTGGTAGATATTTGGTTTACCCATTTTAGAATATGCTCTATACAGTATATTTATCTTACAGGTGAGACCTAAGAGACAGAAAGTCTGCTTGTAAAGTGAGAAAGTATAAAGGTGAGAGGCAAGATCATGAATAAACAGTGATATATAACTTTCTAACATAAGATTGTTACAACCAATGTGATACAATGTTATATGAGTGAAGATACTAGTACAGTATACAAAAATGATAACACTGATACAGTCAGGCTGATTTACTAAAAGACTTGACAATTATCAACCAATAAGTTAAATTAATTAAAATTAAATAAATTAATATAAATTTTACTTCTATTAGCAAGTAATATACTGTGAAGTATATACTGTATACATTCTTATTTCATCTGTTGCTTGGATTTTTTGTATTGAAACCCAGCAGAAAAAAGTGCTGCAATGTAGTCCACCTGCTGACACCATGGATCACAGTTCAATGGTCATAGATAAACACATACAATCATCTAAACCGTTCAAGTGTACAATCATAAAAAAAATATACCGACCTGGTATAAAGTGGTATAGGATCCCTTAGTAGCTTCCTTAGTAGTTCCCTTCACCAGCAGTTCTTGTAAGTGACTGAGCCCAGCCTCACCTTTTATTTATTTCACCACCATTCACTAACATGTGCTTACTTCCCATTGGTTAAAAAGGTGTGATCTACTTAACAAAAGGCGTCTTCACAGTCTACATATTTTCAGCTCTTTATTCAGCTCTCCACAGCAGTCACAGCCAGGACAATTCGTTAACATTCTAATAAGTAGAGGGAAGACTATAGGAGCGTACCTTCATTGAAAATGAATGTCAGTTGTCTCTCATCATTACCATAAACAACAGGTGACACTATACATATATTATCAATGACAAAAGAGACTGGAGATGGTAAAGTAATGTTTTGTGATCTTCATTAAGATTCAGTCACATGACCCCATGAGCTGGGTAACCATACTCTTCTGCCTCTACAGATAAATGTCTGCTTAGGCAGCCATATGTAATACTAAATGTATATTTAACTTTAATATCAAACTATCAGCTTGCTTTACATAACATAAAAAATAATAATAATTCAAAGAGGAACTGCCTGCAGAGAAATTAAATTAGTAGCAGTTAGCTGAGCATTTGGTATAGGGGGATCTGTCTTGGTTCAATTCAGTGAACCCAACCTTAGTGGAAAATCCCAGTCAATGGAGGGTGAATCCTGGTAGTAAAATCTGGCTATTTGTAGAACCAATAGGCAAACTACTGACATGCTGTCCGTTTTCATCCGATCTCTCCATAGCAACCAGCAGCGCTCGACAAGCCCCTCCCCGCTCAGTGAGCAGAGAGGGACCTGTCATCCGCCGGCTCAGCGGAGATCAACGGAGAGATCTCCCGCTGAGCTGACAGACTCTGACAGACTCCGTGGCAGCGGATCCGCCTTGTGCGAATGAAGCCTTAGTCTCTTTTCCTCTACATATCTACAATTCCGAAAAATTTGACATCCCACCATAATCAATCAGGGACTCTTTTGCAAAAATACGGGCCAAAATGAATGACACTTCTACAACCATTGTTAGACCTGATGATATTGGTCTCAATGGTATTACTACCATTAATAAAGCTATTTGACTCAAAAACGATTCTGTTATCTAAAGTTTTCATTAGGTTGACTCTTCATGCAATGTTTAAGATCTCTTACAAACTATTATGTTAAACAGTACCTTCGTTCTCTATGTCATGACTCATGCTTTACTAACAACTTATATAATTCCATTATACAAAGATGTCATAGATTAAATTTCAATTGTTATGCTGATTGTATTGTAAACATAACCTCAATATTTTCAATAAAACTTTTTGTGAAAAAAAAAAAAAAAGGCAATGGGTAACTGAGCATTGCTATGGGGAACATGTACCAATGCAGAAAAAATACCGTACAGTCAAATGAGGGTCTTTTTATGTGCATTACAGGCAATATTTAAAATATAAGAATACCCTAAATAATATGCTTGTGAGATGCCTTAAAGCTATATGTGATGTTACAGAACAGTACGCAGGGACAGCATACAATGGCAGAAAATATTTGGCTGTGGAATTTTTTTTTTTTCTTTTACAATTGGCTTGCCCTATTTATTACAGCATCTCAATCTGAATCATTTCTGTTTAAAAAAAAAAGTTTTGTTTTTTTCAGGTAGTAGTGACATGTTTATTCATCAAACAATAAAAGACCTATTTTGACATTACATTTTTCGGTGTACAATTGGCCAGCATCAGTACATTTTTATTAAGGGATAATTGGCTGATTTGTACTAGAGAAAAAAGAATACAAGGTGTTTTACTTGGGGGGCTGGTATTGGTGGCTTGTAGTAAGGGGGCTGTGCTCTCATTGCTCTGTTGCTATGGGGATACGTGGCCTGGACATGGCTGGATAGAGAAGTGTTTTCACTGAGCTCCTGCCATCTCCCATCTACCCAGACTCTTTCAGCCTGAAAGAACACATTATGTACTCCTCGAAGAAAAGGGGAGCAAAGAAGAATACCAAGCCTGAACAACCCTCACCCCGGGTCCACTTTCCAGCAAAATAAGAAGATTATTTCAATTATCACAGCTGAACTCGCCGGAGCCCAAGATGGCGGCCGCACGTGGCAGCATGGCGGGGAGCCAGACTCCCAACAACTCGCCGATCCTACACACAGAGGTACTACTACCCGACATGTATCTCGGCATCCTTCTGGACTTCCAGCCTGACCCTAGGGAATCATCGCACTCCTTCTCGCAGCCATACTGGGCAGACATGGAGCTGCAGTCCCTAATACGAGCACTCCCCACTAAGGTGGACATTGTGGCGCTCATTGGGACGGTGGAAGCTGCTCACCGAAAAGAACTGACTACAGTGAAATCCGAGGTGAAGGCACTTACCAGCAGAATCACGGCAGACGAGTCCTCCCTGTCCGCCATAGACCACCGAGTGTCAGCCCTAGAAGAACTCCAGGAGGCACATGTGGAGGCCCTAGTCACACAACAGGTCCATCTCAAAGACATGGAAGACCGGAGCCTCAGGAACAATCTACGGCTCCGGGGCCTAACGGAGGCCATGGGCACCGAAGATTTGGCCGATACAGCCATTGCCATCCGCAAGGCCTGGGAGGCAGGAGACTCGGAATTCGATATTGTGGCTATCAAAATACTCCTGGACCAGTCCCGTGCCACCCTGCAGCGACGGGCCGTGCTCAGACTGCTGTTGGATCTCGCCCAACGGAGAGACGCCACATATCGTTGGGGATACCCGCTATCTGTCACGTTCCGAAACGACCAGAGATCTCTCCGCACGCTGGAAACTTTACCTGCCCTCTTCAACTTTCTTGGAACGGAGCCGATCGAAGTCCCGAACTGGCTGTCCCTCCTCCCGAGATCCGCAGGTCGAGTGGATATGCGGGTGCAGAGGGGTGGCTTTCCGCCCAGACAGCAGAGAGGCCGCCGCCGACCCAGAGTGCCATCGCCGGAGGGTGCATGTGAGTCATGAGACACCTTCACCCTGTACATTCTCCCCTTTGTTGTCTTCATTTCAAGCTGACGCATTTGCAACCATGCCTGCCTGACTGCCCACCACTAGCACTGTTGCCTCTAGACACAGAGCCTGCTTGCCCTCTTTTATTGGCTTGTGATTGTCTGCCTCTCCTTGTTGGCCTTCCAGACATACTATTGGCCTGCAGTGAGCTGTACAAAACTGGGATGTATATATATATATATATATATATATATATATACTGACTATACTGCAGCTAGCAGAATCAACTGCCTGAATGCAGAATTATTAGTATGATAACACCTGCACTTGTCTTCAGGTAGCTATACTGTAGGTGCAACTGTGCAGGGTACACAGTAAAGTAACTGTAATTACTTCAAGAGCCTACACAAGCACCTGGCTGCAGGTAGCTATACTGTAGGTGCAACTGTGCAGGGTACACAGTACAGTAACTGGAAATACTTCAAAGAGCCTACACAAGCACCTGGCTGCAGGTAGCTATACTGTAGGTGCTACTGTGCAGGGTACACAGTACAGTAACTGCAAATACTTGAAGAGCCTACACAAGCACCTGGCTGCAGGTAGCTATACTGTAGGTGCAACTGTGCGGGGTACACAGTACAGTAACTGGAAATACTTCAAAGAGCCTACACAAGCACCTGGCTGCAGGTAGCTATACTGTAGGTACAACTGTGTGGGGTACACAGTTCAGTAACTGGAAATACTTCAAGAACCTACACAAGCACCTGGCTGCAGTTAGCTATACTGTAGGTGCAACTGTGCGGGGTACACAGTACAGTAACTGGAAATACTTCAAAAGCCTACACAAGCACCTGGCTGCAGGGAGCTATACTGTAGGTGCAACTGCACAGGGTACACAGTAAAGTAACTGGAAATACCTCAAGGAGCCTACATAAGCACCTGGCTGCAGGTAACTATACTGTAGGTGCAACTGTGCTGGGTACACAGTACAGTAGCTGGAAATACTTCAAGAGCCTACACAAGCACCTGGCTGCAGGTAGCTATACTGTAGGTGCAACTGGGTGGGGTACACAGTACAGTAACTGGAAATACTTCAAAGAGCCTACACAAGCACCTGGCTGCAGTTAGCTATACTGTAGGTGCAACTGTGCGGGGTACACAGTACAGTAACTGGAAATACTTCAAAGAGCCTACACAAGAACCTGGCTGCAGGCAGCTTTACTGTAGGTGCAACTGTGCAGGGTACACAGTACAGTAACTAGAAATACTTCAAAGAGCCTACACAAGCACCTGGCTGCAGGTAGCTATACTGTAGGTGCAACTGTGCGGGGTACACAGTACAGTAATTGGAAATACTTCAAGAACCTACACAAGCACCTTGCTGCAGTTAGCTATACTGTAGGTGCAACTGTGCGGGGTACACAGTACAGTAACTGGAAATACTTCAAGAGCCTACACAAGCACCTGGCTGCAGGTAGCTATACTGTAGGTGCAACTGTGCGGGGTACACAGTACAGTAACAGGAAATACTTTAAAGAGCCTACACAAGCACATGGCTGCAGGTAGCTATTCTGTAGGTTCAACTGTGGGGGGGTACACAGTACAGTAACTAGAAATACTTCAAAGAGCCCCCACAAGCACCTGGCTGCAGGTAGCTATACTGTAGGTGCAACTGTGCGGGATACACAGTACAGTATCTGGAAATACTTCAAGAGCCTACACAAGCACTTGGCTGCAGGTAGCTATACTGTAGGTGCAACTGTGCGGGGTACACAGTACAGTAAAAGGAAATGCTTCAAAGAGCCTACACGAGCACCTGGCTGCAGGTAGCTAATACTGTAGGTGCAACTGTGCGGGGTACACAGTACAGTAACTAGAAATACTTCAAAGAGCCTACACAAGCACGTGGCTGAAGGTAGCTATACTGTAGGTGCAACTGTGCGGGGTACACAGTACACTAACTGGAAATACTTCGAAGAGCCTACACAAGCACGTGGCTGCAGGTAGCTATACTGTAGGTGCAACTGTGCAGGGTACACAGTACAGTAACTGGAAATACTTCAAAGAGCCTAGACAAGCTCCTGGCTGCAGGTAACTATATTGTAGGTGCAACTGTGCAGGGTACACCGCACAGTAACCGGAAATACTTCAAGAGCCTACACAAACACCTGGCTGCAGATAGCTATACTGTAGGTGCAACTGTGCGGGGTACACAGTACCGTAACTGGAAATACTTTAAAGAGCCTACACAAGCACCTGGCTGCAGGTAGCTATACTGTAGGTACAACTGTGCGGGGTACACAGTTCAGTAACAGGAAATACTTCAAGAACCTACACAAGCAACTGGCTGCAGTTAGCTATACTGTAGGTGCAACTGCGGGGTACACAGTACAGTATCTGGAAATACTTCAAGAGCCTACACAAGCACCTGGCTGCAGGGAGCTATACTGTAGGTGCAACTGCACAGGGTACACAGTACAGTAACTGGAAATACTTCAAAGAGCCTACACAAGCACCTGGCTGCAGGTAGCTATACTGTAGGTGCAACTGTGCGGTGTAGACAGTACAGTAACTGGAAATACTTCAAGAGCCTACACAAGCACCTGGCTGCAGGTAGCTATACTGTAGGTGCAACTGTGCGGGGTACACAGTACAGTAACAGGAAATACTTTAAAGAGCATACACAAACACCTGGCTGCAGGTAGCTATTCTGTAGGTTCAACTGAGGGGGGGTACACAGTACAGTAACTAGAAATACTTCAAAGAGCCCCCACAAGCACCTGGCTGCAGGTAGCTATACTGTAGGTGCAACTGTGCGGGATACACAGTACAGTATCTGGAAATACTTCAAGAGCCTACACAAGCACCTGGCTGCAGGTAGTTATACTGTAGGTGCAACTGTGCGGGGTACACAGTAGAGTAACTGGAAATACTTCAAAGAGCCTACACAAGCACCTGTCTGCAGGGAGCTATACTGTAGGTGCAACTGCACAGCGTACACAGTTAAGTAACTGGAAATACCTCAAAGAGCCTACATAAGCACCTGGCTGCAGGTAGTGATACCGTAGGTGCAACTGTGCTGGTTACACAGTACAGTAACTGGAAATACTTCAAGAGCCTACACAAGCACCTGGCTGCAGGTAGCTATACTGTAGGTGCAACTGTACGGGGTACACAGTACAGTAACTGGAAATACTTCAAAGAGCCTACACAAGCACCTGGCTGCAGGTAACTATACTGTAGGTGCAACTGTGCGGAGTACACAGCACAGTAACTGGAAATACTTCAAAGAGCCTACACAAGCACGTGGCTGCAGGTAGCTATACTGTAGGTGCAACTGTGCAGGGTACACAGTACAGTAACTGGAAATACTTCAAAGAGCCTAGACAAGCTCCTGGCTGCATGCAACTGTATTGTAGGTGCAACTGTGCAGGGTACACTGCACAGTAACCGGAAATACTTCAAGAGCCTACACAAACACCTGGCTGCAGATAGCTATACTGTAGGTGCAACTGTGCGGGGTACACAGTACCGTAACTGGAAATACTTCAAAGAGCCTACACAAGCACCTGGCTGCAGGTAGCTATACTGTAGGTACAACTGTGCGGGGTACACAGTAGAGTAACTGGAAATACCTCAAAGAGCCTACGTAAGCACCTGGCTGCAGGTAACTATATTGTAGTTGCAACTGTGCTGGGTACACAGTACAGTAACTGGAAATACTTTAAGAGCCTACACAAGCACCTGTCTGCAGGGAGCTATACTGTAGGTGCAACTGCACAGCGTACACAGTTAAGTAACTGGAAATACCTCAAAGAGCCTACATAAGCACCTGGCTGCAGGTAGTTATACTGTAGGTGCAACTGTGCTGGGTACACAGTACAGTAACTGGAAATACTTCAAGAGCCTACACAAGCACCTGGCTGCAGGTAGCTATACTGTAGGTGCAACTGTGCGGGGTACACAGTACAGTAACTGGAAATACTTCAAAGAGCCCACACAAGCACCTGGCTGCAGGTAGCTATACTGTAGGTGCAACTGTGCAGGGTACACAGCACAGTAACTGGAAATACTTCAAGAGCCTACACAAGCGCCTGGCTGCAGGTTGCTAAACTGTAGGTGCAACTGTGCGGGGTACTCAGTACAGTAACTGGAAATATTTCAAAGAGCGTACATAAGCACCTGGCTGCAGGTAACTATACTGTAGTTGCAACTGTGCTGGGTACACAGTACAGTAACTGGAAATACTTTAAGAGCCTACACAAGCACCTGTCTGCAGGGAGCTATACTGTAGGTGCAACTGCACAGCGTACACAGTTAAGTAACTGGAAATACCTCAAAGAGCCTACATAAGCACCTGGCTGCAGGTAGTTATACTGTAGGTGCAACTGTGCTGGGTACACAGTACAGTAACTGGAAATACTTCAAGAGCCTACACAAGCACCTGGCTGCAGGTAGCTATACTGTAGGTGCAACTGTGCGGGGTACACAGTACAGTAACTGGAAATACTTCAAAGAGCCCACACAAGCACCTGGCTGCAGGTAGCTATACTGTAGGTGCAACTGTGCAGGGTACACAGCACAGTAACTGGAAATACTTCAAGAGCCTACACAAGCGCCTGGCTGCAGGTTGCTATACTGTAGGTGCAACTGTGCGGGGTACTCAGTACAGTAACTGGAAATATTTCAAAGAGCGTACACAAGCACCTGGCTGCAGGTAGCTATACTGTAGGTGCAACTGTGCGGGGTACACAGTACAGTAACTGGAAATACTTCAAGAGCCTACAGAAGCACATAGCCGCAGGTAGCTATACTGTAGGTGCAACTGTGCGGGTTACACAGTACAGTAACTAAAAATACTTCAAAGAGCCTACACAAGCACCTGGCTGCAGGTAGCTATACTGTAGGTGCAACTGTGCGGGGTACACAGTACAGTAACTGGAAATACTTCAAGAGCCTACACAAGCACCTAGCTGCAGGTAGCTATACTGTAGGTGCAACTGTGCGGGGTACACAGTACAGTAACTGGAAATACTTCAAAGAGCCTACACAAGCACCTGGCTGCAGGTATCTATACTGTAGGTGCAACTGTGCGAGGTACACAGTACAGTTACTGGAAATACTTCAAGAGCCTACACAAGCGCCTGGCTGCAGGTAGCTATACTGTAGGTGCAACTGTGCGGGGTACACAGTACAGTAACTGGAAATACTTCAAAGAGCCTACACAAGCACCTGGCTGCAGATAGCTATACTGTAGGTGCAACTGTGCGGGGTACACATTA
The DNA here is from genome assembly GCF_042186555.1 of Aquarana catesbeiana. Classification (NCBI taxonomy): domain Eukaryota; kingdom Metazoa; phylum Chordata; class Amphibia; order Anura; family Ranidae; genus Aquarana; species Aquarana catesbeiana. The sequence continues at coordinate 658,371,835 of NC_133326.1, forward strand.
CATTAACTGGAAATACTTCATGAGCCTACACAAGCACCTGGCTGCAGGTAGCTATACTGTAGGTGCAACTGTGCGGGGTACACAGTACAGTAGCTGGAAATACTTCAAAGAGCCTACACAAGCACCTGGCTGCAGGTAGCTATACTATAGGTGCAACTGTGCGGGGTACTCAGTACAGTAACTGGAAATACTTCAAAGAACCTACACAAGCACCTGGCTGCAGGTAGCTATACTATAGGTACAACTGTGCGGGGTACACAGTACAGTAACTGGAAATACTTCAAGAGCCTACACAAGCACCTGGCTGCAGGTAGCTATACTGTAGGTGCAACTGTGCAGGGTACAAAGTACAGTAACTGGAAATACTTCAAGAGCCTACACAAGCACCTGGCTGCAGGTAGCTATACTATAGGTGCAACTGTGCAGGGTACACAGTACAGTAACTGGAAATACTTCAAGAGCCTACACAAGCACCTGGCTGCAGATAGCTATACTGTAGGTGCAACTGTTCAGGGTACAATGTACAGTAACTGGAAATACTTCAAGAGCCTACACAAGCACCTGGCTTCAGGTAGCTATACTGTAGGTGCAACTGTGCGGGGTACACAGTACAGTAACTGAAAATACTTCAAAGAGCCTACACAAGCACCTGGCTGCAGGTAGCTATACTGTAGGTGCAAATGTGCGAGGTACACAGTACAGTAACTGGAAATACTTCAAGAGCCTACACAAGCACCTAGCTGCAGGTAGCTATACTGTAGGTGCAACTGTGCGGGGTACAGAGTACAGTAACTGGAAATACTTCAAAGAGCCTACACAAGCACCTGGCTGCAGGTAGCTATACTGTAGGTGCAACTGTGCGGGGTACACAGTACAGTAACTGGAAATACTTCAAGAGCCTACACAAGCACCTGGCTGCAGGTAGCTATACTGTAGGTGCAACTGTGCGGGGTACTCAGTACAGTAACTGGAAATACTTCAAAGATCCTACACAAGCAGCTGGCTGCAGATAGCTATACTGTAGGTGCAACTGTGCGGGGTACACATTACATTAACTGGAAATACTTCATGAGCCTACACAAGCACCTGGCTGCAGGTAGCTATACTGTAGGTGCAACGGTGCGGGGTACACAGTACAGTAGCTGGAAATACTTCAAAGAGCCTACACAAGCACCTGGCTGCAGATAGCTATACTATAGATGCAACTGTGCGGGGTACTCAGTACAGTAACTGGAAATACTTCAAAGAACCTACACAAGCACCTGGCTGCAGGTAGCTATACTATAGGTGCAACTGTGCGGGGTACACAGTATAGTAACTGGAAATACTTCAAGAGCCTACACAAGCACCTGGCTGCAGGTAGCTATACTGTAGGTGCAACTGTGCAGGGTACAAAGTACAGTAACTGGAAATACTTCAAGAGCCTACACAAGCACCTGGCTGCAGGTAGCTATACTGTAGGTGCAACTGTGCGGGGTACACAGTACAGTAACTGGAAATACTTCAAGAGCCTACACAAGCACTTAGCTGCAGGTAGCTATACTGTAGGTGCAACTGTGCGGGCAACACAGTACAGTAACTGGAAATACTTCAAAGAGCCTACACAAGCACCTGTCTGCAGGTATCTATACTGTAGGTGCAACTGTGCGGGGTACACAGCACAGTAACTGGAAATACTTCAAGAGCCTACACAAGCGCCTGGCTGCAGGTAGCTATACTGTAGGTGCAACTGTGCGGGGTTCTCAGTACAGTAACTGGAAATACTTCAAAGAGCGTACACAAGCACCTGGCTGCAGGTAGCTATACTTTAGGTGCAACTGTGCGGGGTACTCAGTACAGTAACTGGAAATACTTCAAAGAACCTACACAAGCACCTGGCTGCAGGTAGCTATACTATAGGTGCAACTGTGCGGGGTACACAGTACAGTAACTGGA